>NC_056729.1:73166152-73191152 GCF_019279795.1 Protopterus annectens
CCTGTCCCAGAGACTTCTCATACTCTGGAACAGACTACCTATCTATGTCAAACAAAGCTCCTCATTAGCACTCTTCAAGAAAAGTCTTGATGATTGGATGGGAGATAGGAAATTCACCCCAGGGATCACTTCTGTGGCTCTGCTTGACAGGGGCACAGGAAAATAATTTTATTGGGTGGTGAAAGCCAATGTACATTTTTGGCTAGGCTTATATAGGCCCTAGGGCCAATAGTCTAGTACCTACTTATGAACCTATGACCATACTGACAGCCTCAACTTACATGTCATAATTCTATTTTTGCTGAATATATGCAATAATTCCAGTTTGACTCCTTTTAATGCAGTTTCACAACTCATATTTTTGTTAATTCCTCTCATCATTCCCTTGTAACTGATTTTCCCAACAGGCTGAATTATACTTTCCCTCAGCCTAACACCTCTTTACGGTCTGAGTTTCCCATTTCTGCCCCACAGATCACAAACTATATTAACAGTGACTGCTTTATGTCTATTCTGTTGCACGAAGTACTATTCTAAAGATTATTACTCTACTTATTGGGATGTTTATGCTCATACTTGGGAGTGCTGACACCAACACTTCTGCTACTTCCTCCTTTACCCATAGGTGGGTTTCTTCTACTTTACTGCTGAAAAAGAGACATTTGCAACACATTTCAAGGCTCTGTTAACTTAGGTCCAGAAGGATCAGACTACAATTTGTTAAAAAAAATAAATACATCAATGCAAAAACAGTCAAGCTCCACAATAGAAAACTGCAAGTCGCATTCTCATGGGAGTTCACAAGGTAGCCAAAAGCAAAGGGAGAAAATAAACAGAAAGATTATAACTAGGTGGCTACTAAGTATATTAGTGGACTTTTCTTTAACAAAATCAGGTTTTGTATATTTTTCTCACAATATTTTTTTATACAATCCTGTTTTAATACACAAATAAACCCTCTGTGAAACAGTTAACTAATTTTTTCCTCTGGGAAGATTAACTTGGTCTTTGCTGTCAACCAAGTTTGTTTGTGTCTTTCGGCTTTTCCCAGTTAGGGGTCGCCACAGCGGAACTCCGGTCCGCTAATGACTGGTAGTGGATTTTTACGTACCGGGTTACCAGCCCTGATGCACAACCTTCAACGAAGTCACACCCCATTCACATATGCCTCCACAAAGAAGACGCTCTAGCTGAGAATCGAACGAGACGACGTCTTGCTATGAGGCGACAATGCTACCACAGCACCACCACCGCCGTCCTTTGCTGTCAACCAAGTAATTAAGGAAATTATCTTCATTTGTGCAGCACAACTGTTATCCAAAACAAATCCAGTGGGGTGAAATGGTTTGGGATTGCCTGGTTTATGGGGGGCCTGTGGTTCAGAGTGGAGGGGGATCGTGGTGGGGGAAGCTCAGGAGGTGGGGGGTACTGGGATTTTGGATGCATATCCTTGGGAAGAAAGACAGTAATCCTGCAAAATGTTGCACTCTCAAAGTGGCAGAGGGTGCTTTGAAAGCTGGGCTGGTGTGGGAGTGGAGAGGGGAGATTCTGCTGATGGGGGTGGCTGTGTTTAGGGGTGCGAGGGTTGGTTGGGAGGGGGTTGGAATTTGCTGCAGAGGGCTAGAAGGGGAGCCAAGGTGTTGACAGCGGGTGACTGGCAGGAAAGGGGTGGTGGAATGGGGGGAGGCTGGGACTGCATTTGGACTGTGGTGTGAAGGGTGCATTCCCTGTCAGGGACTGGTGTCGGGTAGTTCTAGGTGGGGGAACAGTACTGGTGGAGTTTTCAGTGCAGTCTGGAATGGAGGCTACTGATAGGGAGAAAATAATTGAGGGAGCACTTTAGTGTTGCGTGGTAGATGTGGAAGTCAAATGGGACTGGGAGGTTTGACTGGATGGGAAGTTCGCAGGGAGGCAATGGGATGATACATGTCTGTGTGTGACTCTCGGGTATGCAGCGGAGTCTGGAAGATTTGGGATTTTTGAAGTGTTTGCATGGGTGTTTTTGTACCCTAGGCAGACTCCAGGGTGGTTTTCCTCAAGTGGATTTCAGATGTTGAAAGTGTTGTGGGGAGGAAAGAGGTGGTTGGGGGCATGGTGACTTGACAAACTTTGAGGGTTCCCTGTGGACTACTCTGTTGGGGGTGCAGAGTGAGTGGACTGATGTAACTGCGGAGGTGTTTTTTTTTTTTTTTTTACCTGTGGTGCAGAGTCAAATGTCGCCTGGACATGGGCAGGCCTTAGAGGTTTGATTCTGGTGGCTGTCAAGGGGACACTTGCTGCTGGGTGGTGGTCGAAGTCTAGGCCAACCGAGGTAGAGGTAGCGTGAATGTTGCTAGACATGGGGAAACTAGTGGTGGGATCTTTGGAGAAGGGTGTGAGCAGACTGCATGGACAGGGATGGGAACTGCAGGAGCAATGCATGAGTGGTGGGGTTTGGGGGGTGCGGGAGTTGAGTGGGTTGTGTGGTGGTCAAGTGATGGTGACTCTGTACAGGATTGTGCATATAGTACAGTTTTGTACCTACCATAAATGTAGATGTCCAATAGGCATGCATCTGCAGTCCTTACAAATGGGTTGTCCTGTCGTCAGGCAGCCCTGAGGTCGGCCGGATTCCAAAGTCTGGGTCTGGCCTCGGCTGGTGCCGCACTTCACCCGACGTCATAGCTGCAGTTCTTCGGGTATAAAGGCATCAGCCGACGCCATTTTCCTCAGTGTTTCTTGCCCCAGATGCCAGGTGCCCTCTAGGAAGGCTAAATTTGGATAATGCAAATGGTTCCAAATAGTAGAGAGCAAACAACAAAAAAATAAGCATGTATGTACATATATACAAACAAATACACCATAATAGATTCCCCCAGCTAGCTACAAGATGGGCAAATACCCTAGGAGTACCACAGAGGGGAAGGAGGGTGGGTAATCCTGACTGCAGATGCATGCCTATCGGACATCTACATTTATGGTAGGTACAAAACTGTACTATGTCCTTCAAGGATGCATCTGCAGTCCTTACAAATGGGTAGAATACCATAGCCAAACTGGGGGAGGAGGAGTAATAAGATTATGGTGTAGTTAAGATCCCTTGCAAAACAGCAGTGGCAAAACCTGCTCGGGATCTGGAGTATAAAGGTAAGTTATAATGCTTGGCAAATGTATGCACAGAGGTCCAAGTAGCAGCCTCTAAAATGTCTTTGGTAGCCACTCTTCATAGAAAAGCTGTGGTAGTGGCTGCAGCTCTTGTAGAGTGAGGCCTGATGTTTTCTGGAGTTTTCTTCCCATGGTAGGAGTAACAAAATCTAATGCAATTTCCTATCCACTTAGAGATTGTCTGTTTTGAAATTGCTTTTCCTTCCATTCCTGTTGCATATGCTACCAGTAGCTGGTCAGTTTTTCTATTGCTCTTGGTCCTGTCCAGGTAGTAACGTAATTGTCTATGTACATCCAAGGTATGCAACAGTCTTTCTCCCCTGTTCTGTGGGTTGGGGAAGAATGTAGGTAGGTGGATAGCTTGATTTAAAGATACCCTGGAGACCACCTTTGGCATAAAAGTAGGATTAGTTCTCATGGACACTATCTTGATGGAAGATCAGGAAGGGCTGTACTGCCATTAATGCCTGTAGCTCAGATACCCTTCTTGCTGAAGTGATTGCAAGCAGGAAAGCAGTTTTCCATGATAAGTATTGTAATTCTGCTGTTGCTGCTGGTTCGAAAGGAGGGAGTGTCAACTTTTCTAGCACAAAGTTCAGGTCCCATGCTGGCAATGGTGGCTTCCTAGATGGTTTTACATTTTTAATTCCTCTCAGAAACTGCCTGAGCAGAGGATGTGAGAAGACTGGAGGATCCAAGTTGTATTCTGCTGAAATAGCTGATGCATGAATCTTAATGGAAGAATAGGACAGGCCGTCGTGGAAGAGCTCTGCCAAGTATTCCAGGATGTTAGCTATGTTTACCAGTGACACATTCTCTCCTTTTGCAGTACTCCACATGAGATATCTTTTCCATTTTGCTGAATAACTTTTTCTTGTTGAGGGTCTGCGAGCCTCCAAGATAATGTCTTTAACCCTTTGAGATAAATCTGGGTTATTTGGTCTTATGCAATGTTCCAGGCAGCCAGTTGCAGTGTTTTCAGGCTTGGATGCAGGGTTTTGAAGTTGTTCTGTGTTAACAGCAAGGGAACTAGGGGCAGAGGCCATATTTGTTCCCGAGACATACTCCTCAGTAATGAGTACCAATGTTGCCTTGGCCAGTCTGGAGCTATCAGGATGATCCTTGGACGGTCTTCTTTGATCTTCAATAGCACCTTGTGCATCAAAGGAAGAGGTGGGAATGCATATGCTGTCAGGTTTTTCCAACTGAAAGATAGGAGTCCACTTTCCAAGCCAGTGGGTGGTACGTCCTTGTGCAGAATTTTTCAGTTGGTGATTGTGTGGGGATGCAAATAAGTCTATTTCTGGTAGTCCCCATTTCCCTGTAATGGTTTTGAAGATGTCCGGATGCAGCATCCATTCGTGGGCATCCGTGGTAGTTCTGCTTAGGATGTCTGCTAGTATATTTTCTTTTCCTGGCACAAAAATTGCTTGTAACTGAATGTTGAAGCTGAGTGCCACATTCCAGAGGTCCATTGCCATCCGGCATAGAGGGTATGAATGTGTGCCTCCCTGTTTGTTGATGTACCACATAACTGTGGTGTTGTCCGTCCTTATCAGCAGTTGACCCTGTTGAAGAAATGGTCTGAATGCCTGAATTGCCAGTTTTACTGCCAGCATTTCCTTCTGATTCATGTGTAGGTGCAGCTGGTCTTGAGTCCATAAGCCTTGTATGCACTTGTCCAGCATGTGTGCCCCCCAACCGAGGTCTGAGGCGTCCGTTGTGATAGTCTGGCTTGGTTGAGGGCTGTGGAAGGGCAGTCCCTTGTTTGACTGACAGGCCTGAGCCCACCATTGGAATTCTTGCTTCAGGCATGGAATTATTGGAATCTGGGTTTCTAGGCTGTGCTTGTGTTGAGACCATAAATTCCTTAGGTACCACTGTAACTTTCTCATATGTAGTCTGGCATGTGGAACCAATATTATGCAGGATGCCATGTAACCCAGGGCTTGCAGGACCTTTCTTGCTGTTAGCTGGTTCTGTTTTGTTAATGCCATGAAGTAGAAAGGGAGTTGCTCCTGTTTTTCTACTGTCAGGAATGCCATTTGTTTTGATGTGTCCAGATCTGCACCCAAGAAGGTTATCCTTTGGGATGGTATCAGCCTTGACTTTTTTATATTGACTGTGTATCCCAGGGCTTGCAGTAGTTGAATGACCCTTTGCAAATCTTTTGTTAATTTGTTTATGTTGTCCGCTTGTAACAGGCAGTCGTCCAGGTAAGGGTAAATTTGAATTCCCTGAAGCCTGCAATGAGCAATTACTGATGCCAGGCATTTCGTGAATACTCTGGGCAGTAGATAAGCCAAAGGGCAATGCTGAGAATTGATAATGCTCTGATCCTGCAAGAAATCTGAGGTATCATCTGCAATTTGGTCGTATGGGGACGTGCAGGTATGCCTCCTTGAGATCTAGAGTTACCAGCCAAGACTCCTTGCCCAGCATGGGAAGAAGCTGCTGTAGGGTCAGCATTTTGAATTTTGGAACAATGAGGTATGTGTTTAAAGCGGACAGGTCGAGAATAGGTCTCCATTGGTTTTCTTTTCTTGGTACCAGGAAGAGTCTGGAGTAAAATCCTTGCCCTTGTTCCATAGATGGTACTCTTTCTACAGCTCTCATCCTTAGTAAGTGTGTTATTTGTTCTAGAGCGTCTGTCTTCTGATTTGGAGGTAGGTTTGGCATTCCTCTCTTCCTTGGTAGAGTATGGAAATGAAACCTGTAACCTTGGTCTATTGTCTGTAAAATCCATTTGTCTCCTGTGATGTAATGCCAGTTTACTGAAAATAGGGCTAGCTTCCCGCCTAAGGGTGCCTCTAGTTGTTCCCTGGTAGGCGGTGCCAGAGTCAAGTCACTGTGATTGTCCTGTGGAAGTGGTGGTGGCTGGATCTGTGGCTGTGCCTCGCTGGTTGTTAGCCTGCCACTGACGTCCCCTGTAGGCACCTCTGGATTGACCCCTGCCTCTTGAACGTCTATTCCTGCCTCTCGGAGCTCTGGAGGTGTCTGGAAAGGACCAATTCTTGGAAGGCCAGTTCCTGCTAAACCTTGGAGGCTGGACCTGCAAGAAATCCTTGACTGTCTGGACAGATTTTGCTTTCTCTTCCACCTTCTTCAGCACCTGCTGTGCAGAGGAGCCAAACAAATTGAGCTTATCCATGGGGGCATCTAGGAGCTTTGACTTTACATGGTCTGGTAAGGATTGTTCTTTTAACCATGCATGTCTTCTGATCACTGTGCCAGTCATGGCTGATCTAAAGGAAGCCTCCAGTGCATCATAGCCGCATTTTAAGGAATGATTACTGACCTGCTGAATGTTATGTACCATTTCCTGTACAGAATTTTTGTCTAATGGTTCATCCGAGGACAGTTTTTTTTTTTGTTAACTGGTCTAACATAAATTCCTGATACTGAATCATGTGGAATTGACAGTTCAAGGCCCTAGCTGAAAGAGTAGCAGAAGTGTAAACTTTTTTACCCCATCTCTCTAAGGCCCTAGATTCCCTTTCAGAGGGGAGGGGGTTTTTGGGAGAGGTAGCTGCTACAGCCTTGGGTCCCTGGGAGACAGTTTCGGGGTCAGCAAAAGGGGCCTTATACAAATGATAATGTGTGTCCGGAACTCTGTAGTACCTATCGGGCTTAGCAGGGGCCGGAGGAAGAGAATCAGGAGCAGTACAAGCATCATTAAAAGCATCATCCACAACAGTAAGTACTGGAGGAATGGCTAAAGGCCTGTGCTGTGGCAAATGCAAAAAGGTTCTAAGCCTTTTCCTAGAGTCTGAAAAATCCTGGCCCTGCCATTGAAATTGTTCCCTCATAGCATGCAAGGTTTCCCCAAAAGAAAATTCCTCAGGCGGAGAGGCAGAAGGAATGGACTCTTCTGCATCAGAGTCCTCATAAGGAGAAAAAGGGGCCTCTGGAGGGTTAGAATTATCTGATTCATCAGAGGAGCCATCTGAAGAAACTGGCTCAGGGGGCTCTACTCTAGTCCTCTTCTCTGGAGGTGGATGAGAGGCCCTGTCTGGATGTGGTTGGGATCCCTGGATCAAAGAAATGAGATCCTCTGCTAGACTAAGCATTTGTGAACTAGAACTGGGCCTGTGAGAGGGGGTCTTAGCAGGCACAGTTTTGGTAGTTTTTGCTGCTTTAGCCCTGGCAAAGGCCTTAATCGACATGGATGCAGGAGGCCTAGCAGCCCCACGTGCAGGGGTAGAAATATCCAAAGGGATAGTGTCAGATAAATCCTGTGAACCTGCAAGAGCAGGTGGGATTTCAGTAGCAGATTCAGCCAAGCTGGATGAGGCCTCGGTAAGTGGCAAGCTTTCGGCTGAAGGAAGAACCGTGGACTCGGTTTCAGCGAAACCGAGACACTCGCGGTTATTTAACCGCGGTTTCGCCGAAACCGCGGACCGCGAGTGTCGGTCCTTTTCCTTGCGTTTTAGAAATTTGCGTCGGAGGATCCGGCGGCATAATGTGCGAAAGCGAAGCCAAAAAACTCTTCAGCAAATTCCGACCGACGTCTAAGCATCCGTCGGTTGAAAGAAGCACAGACTAGACAAGCTGCTACGTCGTGGTCTGGGCCTAAGCAAGGCAAGCAGTAAGAGTGGAAATCTTTATGAGGTATTTGTTTCCCACAATTTAAACAGTTATTCACTTTTTCTGACATCGGCTGAGGCAAGAAAGAGTCCCCAACGGGGTACTTAGCTTTTTAGAAGTCTTCGGTACTTGTAGTAGTAATCTTCTGGTACTGACCGACCGGCACTTGCGAACAGCTTCTGCTTCGGGCGCCACGCGGCAAGAAAGACTGAGGAAAATGGCATCGGCTGATGCCTTTATACCCGAAGAACTGCAGCTATGATGTTGGGTGAAGTGCGACACCAGCCGAGGCCAGACCCAGACTTTGTAATCCGGCCGACCGCAGGGCTGCCTGACGACAGGACAACCCATTTGTAAGGACTGCAGATGCATCCTTGAAGGACATCTGCATAGTGTTTGTGGCCGAGGGTGTGTCAATGTGGTTTGTTTTCATTATGTGGATGTGTGACTGCCTGTGTCATGGGTGGTGGCTCAGTGAAGATGTTTGTTTAATAAAGAATGATGAAATAAAACCACTGATGGAAAAAAAATAATTCTGGAGGATACCAAACTACTGTGGAAGTATCCCTATATGGATCCATCATCAGAGGAATAATCTAAGGAGAACAGTAAAAGGCCTCTACCAATTCCTGAAAGTATTTGTTGTCCATATCTACTTGGTAACGCACAATCCCAGCAGCTTTCTGCATCAGTCAGAGAAAATTCAAAACGGAATAGTTATTTGGTGTCACATCTAGGAATTGAGAGAAATTATTTATCTTCCTCTTATTCAGGGATGCCCGATGCTGGCACATACCCTCAAAGAGAAGCAGAACCTCTCTCACCAGAAGAGGGGGAAATCCTTTCCCCTTTCTTCCTTCAGTTAAATGAAAACTTTGCAGATAGAAGGGGGTGGGGTAATATTAGATTTCTTCTTTTTCCTGGAAAAAGGTGACAACAGCGCAATCAATGTCACCTTCACCTCTATTTTACGTTATCAGCTTCAGTTGTGATGGGCAAAGGGTCACAATCAATAGGTCCACTGTGAACATAAAACCCAGAGATTTCAACACTGCCCAACAGGAAAAAGTGCAAATGACTCCAGCCTTGGGCAGACCTAGGATCAAATAAAAATATGAAATTAGGGATGGATGGTAGTTTATAACTAACATTTGGGTGTGGGTAATGCAGGATTTACCAAATATGCTCACCTGAGTGATTAAATAAAACCAAACATGGATAAAATTGTACTTCCTTCAAAAAAACATCAACTACTACTTATACATGACATTATTTACAAAATAAATGCCTTTTCTTTTTAAAATAATTACATTGTATGAAGGAATGTCATGCACTTTCCATATTCCTTTACATACGGGGTACGGCTCTGTGATGTACTGTGCATGTGTCCGTCCAGAGGCGTACATGGCTCTAGCAGCACCCTGTGCTGGTCTCTCGAGCTACAGACTTACTCCTTCAGCTCTTCGAGTGAAGAGCAAAAAAACGATTTTCTGCAAAACTTCAGGTTGCCAACTGGCTCCCTGCAGACAGTACGCAAAACTTCCCCACAGCTCTTCAAGGGTAGAGCAACATAAATAAATAAATAAAAAATAAAAACTTCTGGTCCTTTTACTGACACACTAATCAGAGAGCCAGATACATGACATGTCCCATCCTTCCTGCCACAGCTCTTCAATGAACCTGGGGCTCCTGAAATGAATGAGCCAATCAGGTCCCATTTCTGTGCCATGCCCCGATCCTGCTTCCTCACATTTTAGTTAAAAAAAAAAAAAAAAAAAAAAAAACTGCTTGTGGCTGCTGCAGCTTATACTCTTCATGCAGCAAAGCAGCTCTCAGGTTTCACTTAAAAAAAAAACAAAACATTTTTTTTGTTTAACTTTTAAACTGTAGCAAACTGCTTGTTACAATACAGAAAGCAGTTGCTACAGTTAGATTAGACGACACACAGAGTGTTACAGTACTCAGGTTTTACTAAACATTAAAAGAAAAAAATCTTTTACTTTAAACTGTAGCAAACTGCTTGCTATAAAATAGCAAACAGTTGCTACAGTTTAGACCGCTCACAGAGCGCTACAATGCTCAGGTTTGAAAGCGAATGCAATACATGCTTTTAAAACCTGGCGTGCATTAGCGTGGTTGGGATCAGCTGATTGCTCCTCCCAGCACTTTATGTACGAGATAGTCTCCCCTTTTGCTACACCCTAGCTACATTACTATGTTAGTCACATAAATGCCAACACTTACTTAGTAGATTGATTTAATGGACTTAATGCTACTATTTTTTAAAGGTGCCTGGAATGCACATGTATCAGCTGTTTACATTAGGAAATATGTCTGTTCACTTCTAACATTTATTGAGTCTTTTTTAAGAAATGTAGCTTATTTTGCCTGAGGAGCACTACTATAATGTGTGAGATGATGGGATGAAGGGATTTTATTTTAAAAGACTTAACTGCTTGGCTTTTTTTTTTCTTGTTCTGCTAATCAGTGCAAAGATGATGGCAGACATATTTTTTAATATAGTTACAGTCACAGTGATTTCTGTTTCTAGCAATGGGATATGTAGCCAGACTTGCTTACACGGATAATACTGAATTTATTAATGGGGACACTCTGATTTCTATCTGCAATCAGTCTGCATGTTTCTGAATAATAAACTACTACCATAAAATCCCTGATATATGCATCTTCAAAAGTTAGCTATTGGCCAAGGGCTGGTCAGCAATCGATTGATGTTTCACCTCTGCAACCTCTAATGCCAGTGGATCCAACTGAAGTGATACAAACATGTAACACTAATCTCAAACAAATATCAACAAAAGAAAATTTGATGCAGTCTTTTTTAAGTTTGCTTGTGCTTAAAATGCTAGGTTTAATCTGATTTACTAAAGTTTGCCTGTGAACTGCATGGAATTTTCCTTCACTGGTGCTTATTTGAAATCTAGCAGACATATTGGTGATGGTTAGTGTGCACTGGTAAACAGTCCCTCATGAGGTGGGTAAACACAACCAGAATAAGTCTAACCACAGTGAGGTTTTCAGTAATGCTAGTAACTGCTGGAGCAGTGAAAGCAGGAGAAAAACTTCACCTGTGCAAACTTTAATCCAAGTACTCTAAAATATACTTATCATTGTAGCACTGTAATGGAATCATCAAATAAATTACAATCAAATTAGCAACAGCAGCCTCAGATACAGGAACCATCACTAGGCTGCATTTAAAATGTCCATATTTCTGCCGATTAGTCCTGGGGCAGGATCTTCAGACTTGAAATAAGAAGACCTACTGTGATGGCAAACTACTGTTCTTGCCTTTGGACGACATCCTCTACTTTCCTTAGAGGTCCAGCATATCTAACTACTGATACTCTTTGGAAACATGTAGTTCTATTTTTATCTGATTTTTAAACTAGTCTGGCTGTGGAGGTAATGGCCGGGGTAGATTTTCCTTTTTTTGAATTTTGCTTTGCTGTATTTTCCAATAAATGCATCTCTGAAAACCCGGTTCACACCTTAATATAGTAGCAGGAATGAGTATTCCTGTAGAAAGAGTAGCGCCTGGTGTCATGGTGTTATTCAAGCAGAAAGATTTTGTATGCCCTGTAGACGTGAGTAATATATGCAGGTGCACTTTTTGACTGAATGCTGGGAGGATAATAGTCTTCTTCTTTCAGCTGCTCCTGTTAGGGGTCACCACAGCAGATCATCTGTTTCCATTTCTTCCTGTCCTCTACATCTTGCTCTGTCACACCAACCACCTGCATGTCCTCTCTCACCACATCCATGAACCTTATCTTAGACCTTCCTCTTTTCCTGTTACCTGGCAGCTTCATCCTTAGCATCTTTTTCCCAATATACTCTGCATCCCTCTCCTCAGCACATGTCCAAACCAATGTAATCTTGCCTCTCTGGCTTTGTCTCCAAACTTTCCAACCTAGGCTGACCCTCTAATATACTTATTCCTAATCCTTTCCATCCTCATCACACCCAGTGCAAATCTTAACATCTTCAACTCTGCCATGTCAAGCTCTGACTCCTACCTTTTTGTCAATGCCACTGTCACCAACCCGTATAACATAGCTGGTCTCACTACCCTCTTGTAGACCTTCCCTTTCACTCTTACTGGTACTCGTCTGTCACAAATCACTCCTGACACTCTTTTCCACCCATGCCATCCTGCCTGCACTCTCTTCTGCACCTCTCTTCCACACTCGCCATTACTTTGAACTGTTGATCCCAAGTATTTAAACTCATCCACCTTTGCCACCTCTACTCCCTGCATCCTCACCATTCCTCTACCCTCCCTCTCATTCTCACACATATATTCTGTCTTAGTCCTGCTGATCTTCATTCCTCTTCTCTCTAGAGCATATCTCCACCTCTCCAGGGTCTCCTCCACCTGTTCCCTACTCTCACTACAGATCACAATGTCATCTGCAAACATCATAGTCCACAGGGACTCCTGTCTGATCTCGTCTGTCAACCTGTCCATCACCATTGCAAATAAGAAAAGGCTCAGAGCTGATCCTTGATGTAAACCCACCTCCACCTTAAATGCATCCGTCTCTCCCACTGCAGACCTCACCGCTGTCACACTACCCTCATACATATCCTGTACCAATCTTACATACTTCTCTGACACTCCCAACTTCCTCATACAATACCACGACTCCTCTCTAGGCACCCTGTCATATGCTTTCTCTAAGTCCAAAAAGACACAATGCAATTCCTCCTGACCTTCTTTGTACTTCTCCATCAACACTCTCAGAGCAAACATCTCATCTGTAGTGCTCTTTCCTGGTATGAAACCATACTGCTGATCACTAACCATCACCTCCCTTCTTAACCTAGCTTCCACTACTTTTTCCCATAACTTCATGCTGTGACTGATCAGTTTAATCCCTCTGTAGTTACTGCAGCTCTGCACATCACCCTTATTCTTAAAAATCAGTACCAAAACACTTTCTCCATTCCTCAGGCATCCCCTCACTTTCCGAGATTTCATGTGTCCACAGGTATGTCATCTGGACCAACAGCCTTTCCATTCTTCATCCTCTTCACAGCTATCCTTACTTCCTCCTTGCTAATCCACTGCACTTCATGATTCACTATCTGCACATCATACAACCTTCTCTCCCTCTCATTCTCTTCATTCATCAGCCCCTCAAAGTACTCTTTCCATCTGCTCAATACACTCTCCTCTCTTTCCATCTGCTCAACACACTCTCCTCGCATGTGAATATGTTTCCCTCATTATCCTTTATCACCGTTACCTGCTGCACATCTTTACTAGCTCGGTCCCTCTGTCTAGCCAATCGGTACAGGTCCTTTTCTCCCTCCTTAGTATCCAACTCTTCATATGCCTTATCCTTAGCCTTCGCCACCTCTTTCTTTGCCATGCACCTCATCTCCTTATACTGCTGTTTACTTTCTTCATCTGACACTCCCACTTCTTCTTCGCCAACCTCTTTCTCTGTATACTTTCTTGTACTTCCTCATTCCACCACCAGGTCTCCTTGTCCTCTTTCCAGATGTCACACCAAGCACCTTTCTAGCCATCTCCCTTACTAGCTCTGCTGTAGTTACCCAGCTATTCGGTAAATCTTCACTGCCACCCAGTGCCTGTCTTAACTCTTCCCTGAACTCCACCTCATAATTACCCTTTTTCAGTTTCCACTATTTGATCCTTGGCACTACCCTCGCACTCCTCCACCTCTTCTTGATCACCAATGTCATCCTACAAACCACCATCCTATGCTGCCTAACTACACTTTCCCCTTCCACCACTTTACAGTCTCCAATCTCCTTCAGACTGGCCCTTCTACATAAGATATAATCTGTGTGCATCTTCCTCCACTCTTGTATGTCACCCAATGCTCCTCTCTTTTGTTAACATACGTATTCACCACAGCCATGTCCATCCTTTTCACAAAATCCACTACCATCTGACCTTCTGCATTCCTTTGCTTAACACCATACCTACTCATCACTTCCTCATCCCCTCTGTTCCCTTCACCAACATGCCCACTGAAATCTGCTCCAATCACCAATCTCTCACCCTTGGGTACAGTCATCACCACTTCATCCAACTCACTCCAAAATTTTTCTTTCTCATCCATCGCACACCCAACTTGTGGAGCATATGCACAAACAGCATTCATCATTATACCATTAATTTCCAGCTTCATAAACATCACTCTATCTGACACCCTTCACCTCCAAAATACTCTTAGCATACTGTTCCTTCAGGATAACCCCTACACCATTTCTCCTCCCATTCACACCATGATAAAACAATTTGAACCCGCCTCCGATACACCTAGCCTTGCTCCCCTTCCATCTGGTCTCTTGCACACACAATATACCAACCTTCCTTCTGTCCAACATATCAGCTAGCTCTCTCCCTATACCAGTCATACTGCCAACATTCAAAGTTCCGACCCTCACTACCACAGTCCTAGCCTTTACCTGCCTTCGGGCATGCCTTCCTCCTCTTCTCCTCCTTCGGCCAATAGTAGCCCAATTTCTGCCAGCACCCTGTTGGCCAACAGTACTGGTCGAGGTTGTTGCTAACCCGATAATTGTGAGGATGAGAAATTTTATGCCAGCACAGTAGAACTGACAGATTTAAAAAGTAAATATTAACTACAGTAGGAAATCCAAATGGACGTATGCACTACAAGCTCCGTTCCATGTCAGGAAGGAAATGGGGGTGGAGGGACCACCCGCTACATACTTTGATATCAGGCCCATGATAACATCAGTGGGGAGTTTTCCAAGACTGATGCAACAACGATTGTGAGTTTCATTAACAGTTTCTTGGAAATTTCAATGTTTTTTTTTTTTTAATTTTCACAACTCATCCAGTGATTTTAATATTTGAAAAAGTGGAAAGGAAATAGTATAAGCAAAGTCACAGTGTTGAGGAACTTACAAGAGAAATAATTAATTCACATCCTGAAAGCTGGCGAAGATGGACTCATAACAGTAATGGATAAAGAGCTGGCTGCTTCTGGATAAAATAAACTACTAGAAAACAGCGCAAGCTAATTCCTAAAGTCCAGGTGTAGAAAAATACGCAATAACATTAAGGCTGCTATGCTATGTGGGTGTAAGCACATTTAGATGGTAGTTTTATGGACTGCCTTTCAGTTCAGCATAAATACCAGCAATTTAGTGACAAAGAAAGATACATGAAAACCAAAGAAATTTCCTACTTAGGCTTTCTGTTGTAGAGAAAGGTTTGGGTACAGAACGTTTTAACCATTTATACTGCATATAACTGAGAAAGAATGCACAAGGACAGCTGCTATCATAAAGAAATACAGGAGATTTTTTTAAGAAATTAAGAAAGAAAACATTTTCTAAGAACAGCCCTAATGTTAGTTTTCTAACTAAAACTGATGTTGCTGCAGCAAACACTCCAACTCCATTCGAAAGTCATACTGATGCTCTTAGACCGACATTGTGTGGAGAGGATAATAATAAGCAATATTGGAATTACTAGTATATGGAGTTTTAGAGATTTTTTTTTTCAATAAACATCTTAATTAAATTTTCACGTATGGCATAGGCAATCTTACATTTATATAAATTAAAAACAAACACTGACACCACTTTAGTTGCAAACATTATACATCACAGACACCATTGAAATAACTGTAGTTACAAAAATTATACATTACTTACAATCTATTCCGTCATTGTCAGTAAAGCACTATATGGCTCATTCAAATCCCGCCTCTTAAACCTCATTCCTTCTCTGCATATATTGTTCCCACAATTCCCATTTTTTTCTATGTAGTTTATGCCATCCTTTTTCTAAAAATCCCAATTCCAGTTGTTTTATCTCTGTTACGATATTCACTACTTCTAGGAAAGTTGGTCTAGACTTTGATTTCCATTTTCTAGTAATTGCTTTTTTTGGCAGCCACCATAATTAGACTCAGCAAGGCTTTACTATGTCTAGGCAATTCCAATTCTGTATCATAGTTAAAAAAAAATCATCTCATCAGTCAATCCATTCCGCTCACCCAGCATCTCCGATACAGTGGTTTGCAGGGAATCCCTAAAGTTGGCCAGCTCTTTACACTCCCAAAAATATGTTCCCAGCCACCTCTCCTTTGCCCATCACACCTCCAAATATTTGCTATCCACCTGAGGAAAACTTCTTTGGAGTCTACTTGGGGTATAGAAATACCTACAGTGGATATATAAAGTGTACACACTCCTGTTAAAATGCCAGGTTTTTGTGATGTAAAAAAATGAGACCACAATAAATAATTTCAAAGCTTTTCCCACATTTAATGTGACCTATAATCTGTACAATTCAATTGAAAAACAAACATATCTGTTAGGGGAAAAATATAAAAAATAAAAAAAGTACAATAAGCTGGTTGCATAAGTGTGCATGCCATTAAACTAATACTGTATTGAAGCACCTTTTGATTTAATTACAGCATTCAGTCTTCTTGGGTAGAAGTCTATTAGCATGGCACATCTTGACTTGGCAACATTTGCACACTTTTCCTTGCAAAAGTGCTCCAAATCTGTCAGATTGCAAGGGCATCTCTTGTGCATAGCTTTCTTCAGGTCACCCCCCACATATTTTCTGTTGGATTTAGGTCTGGACTCTGGCTGGCCCATTCCAAAACTTTAATTTTCTTTTGATGAAGCCATTCTTTTGTTGATTTGGATGTATGCTTGGGGTCATTGTCATGTTGAAAGGTGAAATTCCTCTTCATCTTCAGCTTTCTAGCAGACGTCTGAAGGTTTTGGGCCAAAAGTGACTGGTATTTCGAACTGTTCATAAATTCCCTCCATCTTGACTAAAGCCCCAGTTCCATCTGAAGAAAAGCAACCCCAAAGCATGATACTGCCACCACTATGCTTCACCGTGGGGATGGTGTTCTTTTGGTGATGTGAAGTGTTGTTTTTGCGCCAAACATACCTTTTGTTATTGTCGCCAAAAAGTTCAACCTTGGTCTCATCAGACCACAACACATTTTCCCACGTGCTTTTGGGAGACTTGATGTATTGTTTTGCAAATTTTAGCTGGGCCTGGATGTTTTTCTGTGTAAGAAAAGGCTTCTGTTTTGCAACTCTACCCCACAGTCCAGACATATGGAGAATACAGGAGATTGTTGTCACATGTAGTACACAACCAGTATTTGGCAGAAATTCCTGCAGCTCCATCAGTGTTGCTGTAGGTCTCTTGGCAGCCTCCCTGACCAGTTTTCATCAATTATGAAGGGACGTCCAGTTCTTTGCAGTGTCACTATTGTCCCATATTTTCTCCACTTTTTGATGACCGTCTTCACTATGTTCCATGGTATATCCAATGCTGTGGAAATTTTTTTGTATCTTTCTCCTGACTGATATCTTTCAACAATGAGATCCCTTTGATGCTTTGCAAGCTCTCTGCGAACCATGGCTTTTGCTGTAGCAGGCAACTGAGTAAATGTCAGGAAAATCCTACTAGGACAGCTGAACTTTATTAGGGGTTAATTAGAGACTCCTTAATTGATGGCAGGTGTGTACCCAAAAAGACTAAATGTTGTAATTAAATCAAAAGGTGCTTCAACAAAATATTAGTTTAAGGGTGTGCACACTTATGCAACCAGCTTATTGTATGTTTTTTATTTTTTATATTTTCCCCTAACAGATTTGTTTGTTATTCAATTGAATTGTACAGGTTATAGGTCACATTAAAGGTGGGAAAAGTTATGAAATGATTTATTGTTGTCTCATTTTTTTATATCACAAAAACCTGGCATTTTAAAAGGGGTGTGCACACTTTTTATGTCCACTGTATGTAAACACTTCCAGGCAAAGATCCTAAATCTTCTAGACTTTGTTTCATATTTGGGAGATATACACAGATCCTCCCCAAGTTTTAGAGATTATTTTTCAATTTCCAAGATTAAACATATCGTTAGCTTAGGGGGGCTACAATGACGGCCACTACAGTGCCAAGTTTTGCCAATAGTTTTACAAGATAATGGGAAATTGACTATTTTATACATCAGAATTTCACGTTTCTTTCATTAGACTGACAATTTTATAAAGGTACTCATGAATAAATTAAAACCTTTAATAACATTACTGAAAGAAAAATCACACTTGAAATTTTCTTTAGGAGTTAATGAACAAGCAAATCAAATTTTGGCTATGACTAATTATAAAGATCAAACACAGAGACAGCTACATGAACCATGACAAAATAAGAGTGTTGTGAGATAATCCTTTTCTACAATCTGACACCTCTTCCAATTATCAAGGGGTGCTGATGAGAAAAAATGCAAAAGCCACTACAATAATATGGATTAACAAGGAAATTGTACTTACATTAAACTCCTTTTTTTAATAATGGCAAGTGACTGAGTTACCACATTGTCAGGAAAATCAGTACTTACCATAAAGACCATTTTATAGACATATCAATATTATTTTATATCTACACACACACACACACACACACATATATATATATATATATATACATACACACATACACACACACACCAAATAATGGCCCAGGTATGTTCACCTAAAGAAGCATTTTTACTTTATCAATTTGACACTGAGACACAACGTTCATGCTTGATACATGTACCTCTCTGAAGTAAGGTAGAAGAAAGATTATCGCCACAGTCATATTCTGCACACAAGTATATGGGATGAGGGGCTAGCATCAACTTTAAGAAATGTCAGACAAGCGTAAAACAATGTTCAGTCCTCGTCCTTTTACACAGCTGAACTTTTACACTGGATTAACTGAAATTTGCTAGTAAGGGTCCCAGATCAGTGTTTTAACAACCAAACATAACCGTAAGTCTGCAATGTACATACTCAAATTTGTAGAGCCTTACTTGATATCTGAGTAGGGCATAACTATCTGCCACAAGCTGATAGCTGTTGCTACACTCAAAGCAAGGTGACCATATCTACCCACACACGTCAATCGCATGGTGTGCAAAACGTACTTTAGGAATCATGTAACGAATCAGAACGTTTCAGTCTCAAGGCTAAAAACATTTCAAGAAAATGCATTTGAAGACACAAATCCTTTCACCTTTAGAATCTGTCATGCAATGGATAATGCACTCATAATTAGTGATCTAGAATACAGGCATTGTTAGACAAATCAATTATGCAGCTAAAGACTATGGGAGGATTAAACAGTGCTTACAGAAGAAGCACATAACTTCTAGGTCTTTCATAATTCTTAAAAATGTACTGAAGAAAATATTTACTATGCAGCATGATGACTATAATTCTTTCAATGGTAAATGTCTAAAAGTAAGCAAAAAAAGGAACCATAAATGACAGTGGAAGACTATGCTGATGTGCAATTTTATATTTATAGACATTCAGTCATGGCTGAATATAAAAGCAAGACAACATTCCTCCACAGTAACATTGTTTCCAATAATTCACTGTAATCCTTGGTCCAGTTTTTCCATACCAATGTAGCAAATAAAAAGAAAATGAAAAAAGAAAAGGTGAGGATGGGGATAGAAATGCGGGGACTTTTTTTAAGAAATAAACCTTTATTTTTTAAGAACAAACTAAATCAATACAATCATCATGCAGCAAACCATTCATCATGCGTTGTCATTCCTTTCAACATTGGTTGCTTGCTTAAAACAGGAGCAGGCACAGTGTACAAAGCACAAGAAAACTCACAAAGAATTCTCTATAAACTGAAGTAGTATTTTCACAAAAGACTAGCCCCGATGCTCTCCTCTCTTTTAATACTCCGCAACCAATGTTTCCTTCGAAGACTCTCTTAGGAAATCAGAAGAAGAAAGCAAAGTATGGAATTATAGCAGAATGGCTAACTTTATCACAGTTATGTAAAAACTTATCAGAAAAGTAGATTTCTAAGGAAATCTCTTGCAACAGGCAAAACCAGTACAGACAAATGACAGTGAAACATTCCATAGAAGAGTGCACAGCTTTACATTTCCAATACCATAAGTCAGCATTACCATAAATATATGGGCTGATTACGTTGCTTGCCAGAAGAGTGCTGAAATTAAGTAGGCCAAGAAAGGAATGAGTGTGTACATTTGTGAAGGTTCTTACCAAAAAAGATGACCTCTGAGACGGACACAGCAGTTTAATAAGTGTACAAAAACCCATGCTGTTGTCCAGGGTAGTCTGCCAGATTCTTCCATCAATGCCACAGTGCCTTCCTCAATTCATCTAACGTGAAACATGAACGCTGACTGTAATCACACACCAACAAAGGTAAAAGTCTGAAACCTTACAATAAGTGCTTATTCTGCTTAGGAGTGGAGAATAACCATAGAGAGTGTTCTATTTGCCACTCCTTTGTCCCTAAGAACATGGGCAGCCACCTGTCTTCATTGTTAGAATACCTTGTTTATTTTAAAACAAGAAACATCTTGATATATTATCACTTATGACATAGGTAATCATACATGTATATAAATGAAAACAGACCATACTGACATTATCCCAACTGCATTTTACATCGCAAACCATATTGTCATAATCCTAGTTGCAAATATTATACTGCACTTGTAATCTACCCAGTTATTGTCAATCAAACATTACATAGCTCATTCAAGTCCTGCCTTCTTTTAAACCTCATTTCTCCCCTGTATGTACTGCTCCCACAGTTCCTATTTATTCCTATTGAATTTGCTCCTACCATTTTTTTAAAGATCCCAAATCCAGTTGTTTTATCTCTGTTACTACATTCACTACTTCCAGTACAGTTGGTTTAGAGTTTGATTTCCATGTTCTACTAATTGCTTTTCTGGTTGCCACCATAATTAGACTCGGCAAGACCTTACTACGTCTAGGCAATTCTGATTCTGTATCATAGCCCAGAAAAATAATTTCCCTAGTTACACCAATTTGCTCACCCAGTATCTCCAACACAGTAGTCTGCAGAAAATCTTTAAAGTCTGCCAACTCTTTACACACCCAGAAACTATGTTCTCAATTATCTCTTTTTTTCCCCACCACACCTCCAACATTTGCTGTCTACCTGAGAAAAAAACTGTCTGGAGTCTACTTGTTGTATAAAATAGAGCCAGCTTTTCTTTACCATACCAGTTATATCCATGAATTACTGAATCCCTTATTTTCTTTG
Source organism: Protopterus annectens (assembly GCF_019279795.1). NCBI lineage: Eukaryota > Metazoa > Chordata > Ceratodontiformes > Protopteridae > Protopterus > Protopterus annectens. The sequence goes on from NC_056729.1 coordinate 73,187,013, forward strand.
CCGGTGGTTCTAAATATAATGCAAATAAAAAAATAGTGAAAATAAACACCATGGAGGGTCCACAAATGATTTAAAAACAATTTAATATTATAACACAAAACATTGAGCTTGTTCGTTTCCCAAAAGGGACCATCAGAATAATTACAAACCAACACCAAGGCATTATATACTCTCTCAAAACAATTTTACTGGTTGTAATTAATAAATCAATAAACCTGTTCTTTTCATATTTTCTCTCTTAAAAAAAACAGGAATATGAGAGAGTTAGTACACAGAAAACTTCAATCTTGTTACAAATAAGGCACACACATAATTTGTGTATGTGAATACATACCAAACAACATTAAAATTGTAAGTGATGGTTGAATAACCTATAATTTAGTATATTTAGTACTTAACACAGGAGCAATAGACATGTTGTCTTTTATACCAGGGGTGAACATTGTACCAAGTCTAAGTTGCCACTTCATTTCCCTTACCTTTAAAAATTTTTCGAATCCCCCCCCCCTTGGGTCCAACCTAATTTTTTCCAGGATACCAAAGCAAACTTCGTAAATCCTTGACATACACTATAAAGTTTGAATAGAGCACTATTTACATTTTTTGCTGGCAATGTCGTGTGTGTGTGTGTGTGTTCATATATACGTCTTTAAGGCATGTTCAGTCTTGCCAACATAAGATGCTAAACATTCAATGCAGTTAACAAGATTAACACTCTTCAGGTGCCACAATCACCATCCTGAAATGTTCAACTGCTATTCATACTATTACCTAATGCTAAGGTCTGATTTCCAAATAAACTTCCTATGTGCAGAGCCTGCTAGTTCAAAAGCAGCAAGGATCAGTTTTTCCAAAACAAAGTTGAAATCTTCAGAAGATATGCCAGCTCCCTTGCTGGCCTCAAATGTAGTACCTTTCAAAATTTGCATCACTGAGGCATAATTACTAAAGATGCTTCCAGGTACAGGTAAACTAAAGCTGTTGGCGGTTGCACCTTAACAGCTGTATTAACAAAAGGTTCTGTCAAATAAATTTAAGAGATATAGATGGGCTTCTGAAACCGGTACCATCCTGGGAAAAATATATTTATCTCTGCACCAAACTGTGAATCTGATCTATTTTTCCAGGCAGGATTTCCTTGCATTTTCTGATCCCCCCTTACTGCCACATTCTGACAGCCATTCCAATGCCCCACATCCTGCTCTGGGTCTGCCAGCACTCCAATTCAACCTCCCTAGTCTTAACACCAAATTTATACCAGGGGCCATTGTCCTTCTTCTAGCTGGGGGAGGTATAAATCTGCATCTATATCAATTTTTATATATCAATACATCATATATGACCTACCCAGTTTCCCAATCTCCACTTACACTCACTGACACATGTCTAGGGGCAACTCTCATCTTTGGAGCACTCCTTCCCTTAGGGGGCATCACAGACAAACAACCTTCACCCCTAAGATCGGCATGCCCATCCCTCCCTGATGTTCTGTCAGTCACTTGGGCCATACACAGGGCTTTATCCCTCTACTCCACCAGAGCAGCTAAGTTTTTATATCTTCTTAATGGTCTTCAGGACCTCATAAGTAAAGGTCTCATAGTTCAGAATAAACGTTCTATATTACAGTATGCAAGTCTTAGTTGTCTTAGGTGCAAGGCCACCAGGGTCCCCAGCTGCTGTGATAGAAGGCTGCATGAGATATGGAAGACCCAATGGACCTCCTTCACTCAACTCTCTGTCTTGGCCAGAGAGGTGCCACCAGGACCAAGGTGTCCCTATCATGCACAGCTTTCCCCAAAAACCGTGGGAATTAGAATGAGGGGAGGAAAAGCATACAAAAGCTCTTTGTTTCAAGGGACAGATAATTCATACAGTTAACAGGAGATGGAGAATTTCAAGTGAAAAATAGTGGCTGCAGTCAAATTTCTGAATTGCTTTTATAAATGAACTGCCCTTTAGAAGGATACAGTAAGTATATAAAGTGATAACTATGTCTTGTAGAATTCAAATAGAATAAAAGAAAGCCAGGCATGCACTCAACTTATCTGCTGAACTGCTTTAAAGCTAGTTTTAATAAACTTTAAAATAAAATGCAGTACAAACTATCTTTGTAATTGTATAGGCAACAGTCTGGTATATTGCATTTTACAAATGACTACTTCTAAAGCTATTAAATTTCTGTTAATAATTATCAGCACAGCACTCATAAACCTCAGTTTGGATTCTTCCATGAATCTGTAATATGACATGGTCAGTTTACTTCAAACTCTGCTGTAATATGTTAGATGGCCTTGCATTTATATTGTGCTTGGTGTTAAACTTTCAAAAATGAATCATTGTAACTCTATATAGCTAATAAAGCAATGCAAAAGAAAATAAAGAACTGACATTATGTATTTTGAAAAATAAGTGCTGCAAGTTATCTTCTCAACTGCATAAACTAGATTACTTTTTTGAATAACTTTCATGAGTGTATGTTTAATACACCAATGTTTCAGAAAGCATACCCGAAACCTCACTAACATTTCCCCTCACACCTAGCTACTTGGCATAGAGAGACATAGCTCTGACTACAAACCATTCAGCCAGTGCTTGAACTGAAGTGCAGTGCTAGAGGAGTTGGGCATGGATGAGACCGGAGTGAAGGAGAGGAACCCACTCACCTCTCTCAGGGAGGGAGGGAGTTGATGCACTGGTTCAGGAGGAACTAACAAAGGCATGATGGTCCATTTTGAGGACCAATCTGTGGTGTTTTACAGCAAAGGGAGAGGCTGCATGCTGGAAATGGCCTCACAGAAGTGACAGGCCTTCAGACTGATCAAACTACTGCACAGAGCCTTAACTACATATATGCAATGTTGCAGGGTGAAGAAAACAAAACACACAAAACGCTGTCGCCCCACTCCTGGTGGCTGTTTGAATAATGTCCCCGCTTAATTCACTGATGGAGAATGAATGGAACAACTGGCCAAAAGAGGGATGGATGAATGACAGGCACTGGGGGCATGAAGATCTAAGGAAAAAAATATATTTTTTCCTCATAGATCACTAGTGGGTACAGAGCAGAAACTTGTACTGCTATAACCAAATCACAAATCTGCCAAGCATTTATAGCCTTGGAAGTTACTGTCCAGTACATCAACAGTTTGTTGCAGAAATTGAGCAACTATAGCATTCTTAGAAATACAAAAATCTGCAACCAACTGTGAATTTAAGCAAATTTAATAACTTTTTTATTAAGTGGATGGATATAAAGTACTCTCTCTCTCAAATCTGTCACAAAAACAGATGATTTTTTATGTCCCTAGTGTCTTCTCCAACTGCAGACAGAATTCATACTTCTTTCTATACAGCATTTTGAAAGTCTATTTTATAAATGGAAATAGATCCACTTTCTGCTTTAATAAGTGAAAGTACAAGACATGAGTTTACCAATTCATCAAATAATTCTCCCACTACATTGGGGATGTCTTGCAGGCATAACTGAAATAAAAAAAGATGGGATCTAATCTGTGGTGAGCAAATCTATTTCCAGAATGCCCAAAGTTAAGTTGAGTTTGTGGAAGTCATGTGGATTCACCTTCAGTATGTGTGTAAATCTGCCAAGACATTTTGTGACAAAAAAATGCAATAGACACTGAAACATATGTTGCATTTTGACTCTTTATCCAGGCTACCACGGCCTGCCTTCACAGGGGACAGATACACAGGTCCCTTTGTTTAGATATATACCACTTCAGCATGCTACAGTCTGTCACAATGTTGATGACTCCTGGTCATAAAACTGGTCTGAAGATCTTAAGTGCATAGTGGTAGCTATAGAATCTTTTATCTTGCTGCATCTGGCCTTGTCCATGATGTTCCCAGTGCCCTGGTCCCCATATCCTTAGAATGGCTTTGTATACTCCCTAAGACAGGTTGGCTGTCATCTGTTATCACTCACCAACAAAATTATTTGTGGATGTGGGAGGGTTCTCATTTTCAAGTGAATGAATGGGTTAGCACCTGAGATATCTTCACTGAGTGGAACCACAGCAGTGTAAGACGACAAGTACCCCAGAGCCTTCAGATGGTCCCTGCTGTCATGGATGGATATAGGCAAGCTTGCTAAACAAAAGAACAGAGCACTGCTATTTTTTC
>NC_056729.1:73493652-73583652 GCF_019279795.1 Protopterus annectens
ACTTATTTTACATACTGGCAAAAAAAAAAAAAAAAAAAAAAGAAAACACTATAAGCAAAAAACCTTCTTTCTAAAAAGCTGAGCCCTTAAGAACATGCCAGTTGTTTAGCGTGGCAAATGAGATCTGAGGGTAGAGTGGCTGTCGATTTGTTATGGGAATGGGAAGGAGCTTGAGCCTTGGAACTAAAATCTTAGTTGCCCACCTCGGATCAGTCGGATCAGATATATACAACTCTTGAAGCGAATGTAAAAGACATCAGATCTTATGACTTCTCTCACTTAACAGACCACGGTCAGCTCAAGCTATTCTGCTATAAATAGTGAGAAATCTATCTCCTAAGAAATGAGAAGGGAGGCATGCAGTCAGAACAGGCAGGCATCCTACTAACTGCATAATGTTGTCAGCTTCCAAAAAGGCATTGGCAGATGCATACATATTAACAGGTGGTGTCAGCCTAAGTTATGACCAAGCCTAGTGTCTCCATAGAGCTGAATCTCCAGTCCAGGGCTGACAGAGTCACAAACGCCTCATATGTTCTCTGCCTGCAGATAGCTTCCACATTCAGATTTTGTCTACCTTCTTTGGTCACCCGGTGTCTCTTACTACTCTCTTTTAAGATGCCTCTCGAGTCAGAACCAGCAGACCTTTGGCCTAAAGCTAGAAGCTCTTTGTGCTCCAGGAATGCTCTGAAGGTGCTCATTTTGCACAGAATTTACACTAAAATACTTTAAGAAAAGTCTCAGTGTAGAAAAGAAAATTAAAGTGACAGTCCTTCAGTGAAAAGTGACGGACAAAAGCATTTGACCCTTCTCATGAATGACATCAGCCTTTGAAAAATCTCTAAAAAGCATCTAATCAAGTCAATCACAAAGCAATGCAAAAGCAAGGAGTAAAGGAAATTATAAAACTGGGCACAGTAAAGTCTCACTTAACCAGCACCCATGGAGATTGGTAGATGTCGGTTAAGTGTAGGTTCCGGTTGCATGAGAGAGATGCTTTGTGATTTTTGATTGGCTCATACACTGGGCTGTTCCACATTGAACAGAAGAGGCTCCCCTTTTGCCATTTTTGATTGGCTTGTATATCTCCATACGAGCCAATCAAATGCCGATTGCTTAAGAGTGCAGGCTGCTTGAGTCCTGGATAATGGGGATTTTACTGCAGTACTTACAGCTATGGAGTTGTCAAGGATGGTGCAAAAGCTATATGTGACAAAAATAATTGAAAATGTATTTATTTATTATACATTTATCTTTACAGATGGATATCTACTTTGACTGCACACTTTCGATCTATTCAAAGATGGACTTCTGGCTTGAGTGTCAGATGCTGGACAGTGCTACATTTTATGCAGCCTGTGCACTGTGCATCAGCTGTGGTTGACTTGCTCAGGGTCAACAAAATAGGAACAATGATGGTGATTTGCTCTGATTAGAGGCCAGGGGCTGCAAAAAAGGCATGCATTCAGAGTGAATTCAAAGATGGTGCTTACAGAAAACAACAGAGCTCAAAGAGAGGGATGGATGATGGGTAAACAGAGTTCATTCAGAGAGATGGATGATGCAGTCTATTAGCTAGGTCTGATTTGGTCACGGTCGACAGAGTACGAGTAGAGATGGCTATAGGATATTATAGGGAAAAAAACAGAGCTCAGTCAAATTATGAGTACCTTGCCCTTTTTGTATTATGCAGCCCTTGATGTCCACAGCAAGGGGAGGGAGACAATGTACCATTGTACAGAAGCTCTGGAAATCAGGCTGGATGGTCAACTTCCATCTAGTGATGAAATCACACGTGATGAAAAATACTGCAGCATTGTTCCTTGCAAAGAACATCAAGTTTACATGCCAATAATCTTCTACATAACTATACTTCTGTTAGGGTAGTAAAGAAAATAGCAGATGTTAATAAAAATACATACATACAGAATTATGGGGATGCTCGTGTTTCAACTGTTGTAAGTAAAGGAGAGTAAAGAATTCTTTATAAAACAGGCACATAAGATTAAGGCAGGGTGGGAAAGAAATGCTCCCACTGATTCAGCTCCGGATATTGGTAAGAAAGTAGAGTTGTGTAAAAATCTTACCATAACAGTAGATGTCTTTCTCTTCACTGATTAAGTATTCTTTATGTAAGGGATCTCCTGCCAAGGACAGAAGACCTGGGAGGAAGAGGGCACTGAACAACCTTCAAGAAGACCATGAAGGATACCCCTAGCAAAGCCAGCTCTAGCCATGTAAATAACATCCAACTTACAATGCTTAATGAAGGTATGGGCAGAAGACCTAGTAATAAGGATGGAACTGGTATCCAGCCCCTTAAAAATGCACCAGGAGAAGAAACAGCTCTGACAGAATGAGTCTTTACTGAAGAGGAACGACCATGGCCATGAAAAGAATAATAAACAGAAATTACTTTAAAAATCCAGGAAGAGACGGTCTGCTTAGGAACAGCTAAACCCAAAGACCTGGGATGAACAGAAACAAAAATCCACTCAGATTTGTTAATAACTTTAGTTTTATTCTAATATCTGAGCTGTCTATGCAAGTCCAAGGTGTGAAAAAACTTCTCACTGGCAGACTGCAGAGAAGGAAAAAAATAAGACAAGTGACTACATTGATTAATGGACAACTCAATGACCAACGTGGGCATAAGAGGAGTATTAGCACCAAGAGACACTTGTTCATGTGGAAAACTAAGAAAGGAGGAACAGCCATGAGAGCCTGAAGTCCAGAAAAGCCTCTTGGCCAGAGTAAAAGCCAAAAGTAGAAGAATCTTCCAAGTACAATGCTATAAGGAAGCTGAAGCAGCAGGCTCAAAAGCAGCCCAAGTCAATTTTTCAAGAACAAAACTGAAGTTCCAGGAAGGTGGAATAGGATTCTTAGGAGGCCTAAGACAAAGGATGTCTTTAAGAAACTGTTTGGCATTAAATCTGGATGCCAGAGGAGGATTCAAGGGCAGACAAGCAGAAAAAGCTGATTGGTGAGCATTAATTGAAGAATATGTCAACCCAGCATGGAGCAGATCACACAAGTAAGAGAGGACTGGAGGAACTTCCACATATTGAGGATACTGATGGCAAGAGTGGCACCAGACAGAAAATGTCTTCCATTTGGACAAATTATGACTTCCTGGTAGTGGACTTCCTGGCCTCCTGCAGGACCCAAAGCATGTCCTCAGAAAAAAAAAGTGCCTAAAAGTAATCAAAACCCAGTCACCCACAACATCAGATGAAGAGTGGACAAGTGAAGATGGATAAGAGATCCCTTGTCATATGTGAGAAGGTCCACACAGTGAGGTAACTTGTGATTCTTCCTGACCAAGTGAGAAAGAAGGGGGAACCAATGCTGTCTGAGCCAAAAGGGAATCACTAATGGCCAAAAGGGAGTCACTAACAAGACTCTAGGAGACAGAGTCCTACCTGATCTTGCGCAAGACTCCTGGAAGCAGAGGAAGGGAAATGAAGGCATACAGAAACATCCCCTTCCAAGGAAAAGGCAGTGCATTCACTTTCCAAGCCAGATGACTTGGGATTCTGGAACAGAAGAGAGGAAGTTGTCTGTTCAGAGGGGAGGCAAAAAGATTTACCTGAGGAATACTCCAATGATGGACAATGCCCAGGAACACATCTCTGTGAAGCATCCATTTGTGAGCTTGTGTAATGGACCTGTTCAGTCTGCCACTAGACTGTGCTCTGAGGGAATGTTGACAGCCTGAATAGTCACTTGATACTAGACAGCTAGATCCCAGACCTGAAAAGTTAGCCTTCAAAGGCGGTATCACATATCACTGTGGTATTGTCTGTGGAAACTTTGAGGGGCTTGGGATAAACTATGGGATGAAAAGCCTGTAGAGCTAGAAGCAGTGCCCTCATTTCTTGAAGTTGATGTGGTCCAACCTTTGATGAACAGGCCAGAGACCCTGAACCTTGAGAGAACCCCCTGTCTGAGAAATCTGTAAACAGCTCTTAGGTTGGGACTGGAGACTGAAAGGAAACCCAAGGTTTACAGAAAGTTGATGACTCCACCACTGAAACTCAAGCATGAGACAGGGAAGGAAGAGAACCAGGAAGTCCAGGGGGTGACAATGTTGACGCCACAATGACTTGAGGTACCAGTGAAGCTTTCTCACATAGAACCTTGCTAGAGGCAGCATGGAAATGATGGAAGCCATAAAACAGAGGACCATGAAAAAGTCTCTGGCTATGAATGAATCTAGAGGAAGAGGAGACTGGAAAAAAGACAATCAGAGAAAGGGCCTTGGGGGCAAGCAGAGATGTCAGCATGGGAATGGTCTGGATCTTGCAACCAAGAAAAACATAATCCTAAGAAGGAGTCAAGATTGATTTTTGAAAGTTTATGGCAAATCCCAGACTCTGCAGCTGGGAAACAGTAAACTGAAGACTGTGAAGCACAGACTCAGGGGAAAAGCCTGAATAAGCAGATCATCCAGATTAAGAAAGATCTAAACCCCTCTAATCCTGTAAAATGCAATGACAGGAGTGAGGCATTTAGCGAACACCCTTGGGGCAGTAGAGAGGCCTAAGGGTAATATACAAAACTGAAAATGAAAGGAAGAATCAGAGAAATGCAGACATTTCCTAAAAAAAAGGGGATGGTTGGGGATATGAAGGTAGAGATCCTTGAGATCCAAGGAGACCAGAAAGGTCTGGGGAGGAAGAAGAGGAAATACAGTTTGAAGAGACGGTATCTGAAAGAAGGGGACACTGAGAAAGATCCAGAACTTTTCTCCAGGTGCTCTCCTTCCTGGGAACCAGAAACATAATAACCTCTCCCTTCCTGGGCAGGGGGCACAGCTTGAATGGTGCCCTGGGTCAACAGAGAATGAAGCACCTCTGCAAAGAAAGGAAGCTGTCCTCGAGGAGGTTGAAAGATGTCCAGAAAGGGAGGAAGAGATTTCCAAACCATGAAGAATCCCGATAATGGACAGAACCCAGGAGTCTGTTATTATCCTTAACAAATTTTGAAGAGACAGGGGAAAAAATTAACAGACAAGGGGACCTTGCTGAGGGAAAAGAAACCTGGCTTGCCCTAAAAAGGAGGCTTCTATGAAATACGGGTCTGTGTAGATTTTGTAGGAGGTACACTTCTAGAACCCTTTTTACCCCTGGGAAGAGGGGTTAGACGGTCTGTGAACAAACGCAGATTTGAAAGGGTAATTTCTCTGAAACCTTGGAATAGGAGAAACAAAAACATGCTTCAACTCCTGCAAAGCTTTATCCTTATCCTGGAGAGATTTAAAAAAATTCATCAACAGCAGTACCAAAAAGACTTTTATTATCCAAAGGAGCATCTAATAATTTGGCCTTAATGTCATCAGGTAAAACGTGAAGACAAAGGCAAGAGTAACACCTCATAACGTAACCAAATGCAGCGGCCCTAGGAAAAGCATCAGCTGCATCATAACTGCACTTACAAGAGTGCTGGCAACTTGAGAGGTACAACCCAACAAGGAAAGGGCTTCCCCTCAGAATCCCCTTGCATTAAAGGTGCTTCAACAAAGCATTAGTTTAAGGTGTGCACACACAACAAAGTATTAGTTTGAGGGTGTGCACACTTATGCTACCAGCATATTGTATGTTTTTTTTTATATATTTTTTCCCGTAACAGATTTGTTTGTTTTTCAACTGAATTGTACAGGTTATAAGTCATATTAAAGGTGGGAAAAGTTTTGAAATGATTTATTGTGTTCTCATCTTTTTATATCACAAAAACCTGGCATTTTAACAGGGGTGTGTAAACTTTTATATCCACTGTGTGTGTGTATATATATATATATATATATATATATATATATATATATATATATATATATATATGTGTGTGTGTGTGTGTGTGTGTGTGTGTGTGTGTATGTATCTTGGTATAAGTTGGAGAAGCCTAGAACACTTAGCATATATACAGTAGAAGGGTACACAAGGAAAGTATTTGGAGTCCTATGTCTCTTCTGTTCTTGATGTCACAAAATGTCCCTGATTTTGCTTCACATTTTTATTCTATTCTTCATAAAATTTGTGTTTTTGGAAAACAGTTAAGAAGCAATGAAGACATTTGAGTATCACGCTTCATCATCCCTTTTTCCTTATTTTACAACAGTATGAGGTTTTGCATCAACTGACAGCGCTACTCAAGTCACCGCCACTCTCCTACTTTCTTTGATAGTCATGCCCACCTACCACACGTTTTCTTTCATGCAGTCTATCAATCTTGGCATGGTATCCTTGTCTCCTCTTGCATTCTTTCTGTTGCTATCAAATCTGTTTTAACAAACTGCTTTTTGCTTTCCTGTATGTGTGTGAGCCATTTTAATCTGTTATCCTTTACCTTCTGTACAACTGGGACTATTCTGGCTTCCATTCAATGTTCTCATTTATTATCTGTCCCATAGTGTACATCCTACTATCTTGTCTCCACAACTTTGTCTCCATTACTTCAGCTTTAGAGCTTGAAAACACACATGCTAATACAAAACCTATATTTCTAGTACAAAATGGCAATATTTAAAATCTGTCCTGATTTTGTGCCTTTGTCCCTCGTTATTGTTTGGCTTTGTCTCCAACACCTGTGCCAATGGGTTGGGAGCTATGTTTGGAATCAACACATAGGGGCAGTTATGAAAGAGAGAGGGAGTGAGATGGCACTCATGAGGAAAGGTAGAAGTGGGAGTAAGTAACATGGATAGATATGCATGGCAAACAGAGGGAGGGATAAAATATTACTTTACAATAATGTCCTGATGTTGAATGTGCCCGTGTGTATCTATAATAGTGAAAACACTAACAATGCATGGATAAGGCAATCCCAAGCAAAACAAAGACTCTTTGTACCAAAGGCAAGCGTCCAGTCTGGTGGACCCCAGCCATAAACAAACTCTACAACAAAAGGAGGAAGCTACTACAAGATAGAGCAAAATCCTTAAAAGGTAAGACACCCTTGATCACTGTAAGTAAAAAACTAAGAGCTCTCATAAAATCATCCAAAGCAAATTTTGAGAGAAAAAGAGCTAAAGACTCAAAAGACAATCATAAGGCCTTCTTTAGCTATGTTAGAAACCTGGGAGGAAACTCCCAGATATGCTCAGAACTAGTTCAAAATGATGTGAAGATCACTGATCCTACAGACATTGCCAACATACTGGCTGACAGGTTCAGTGCAAACTTCTCCCCCCCATCCGCCCCAAAGCGAGACATATCTATACCAGACGATTGCAGCCCCCCAAGCATCCCCAGCGCCCAAGTGAGAACTGCTCTCTCCAAAGCAAAAACACAGCATCCATGGGACCTGATGGTGTCCCGGCTGTGTGCTCCACGAACTCAACGAGGAATTAAACCCACAGCTAGGACAGCTGTTTAATCATAGTCTTACCTCTGGATACGTACCCAGGAGTGGCGCACTGCAACTGTGGTCTCACTTCACAAAGGCGGTGCCTCCACCGACCCTGGAAATTACCGCCCATTAGCTTGACAAGCCTTATCTGCAAAGCCATGGAGAGGATCATAATGGACCTCATAAATAAAGACATAGGGAATTTGCAGACTTTGGATCCATCCCAGTTTGGCTTTGTCAAAGGCAGATCATGTCTTCTAAACTTGGTTGACTTTTTCGAAACAGTCACCAAAGCCATTGATGAGGAAAAGGCAGTCCATACAGCCTACCTCAATCTGGCGAAGGCCTTCGATACAATACCCCACTCGGGTATCATTGAAAAACTCATCAGCTTAAATGTTAACCCATACATCACAAGATGGGTTGCAAACTGGCTGAGTGACAGAACCCACAGGGTCAGAGTTGCTGGCGCCATGTCAGACTCAAAGCCTGTCACAAGTGGTGTACCACAGGGCTCAGTCCTGGGCCCACTCTTGTTTGGCATCTACTTTTCCGAAGTACAAGCAAACACAGGAGGGTTATGGCTGACAAAGTTTGCAGATGACTGCAAACTGGGCCATAGTAGAAAACACATCTGACACAGATATCCTTCAGAAGGGTCTCACAGAAGCGGATAACTGGTGCCAGAGCCATGGCCTAAAGTTAAATGCCAAAAATGCATAGTCATACCCTTAAAACAAGGTTACCCCTAGCTACCAAATAGGTGGCAATCCACTGAGCACAGAAGAAGTTATCAGGGATCTGGGGACCCAGGTTGATAGTAGTCTGTCATTCAACACCCATGTAGCTAAAGTAGTTAGGAAGACCTTCTACATTGCCCACCTTATCATGAAGGGATTCTCATCTAGATCAAGGGAGGTCATAGTCTCCCTATACTCATCACTCATCAGACCAATGATTGAGTACAATGCCCCATTCGAATGTATCTGACCCGACACTTGCAGCAGCTGGAGAGGCCACAAAAGTTCCTCACCAAAAGGATAAAGGGTCTCAAACATCTGTCCTATGCTGCCCGACTGAAAGAACTCCAGCTCTATTCAGTCGCCACACTTGCTCAGAGGTGACCTTTGCCTAACATACAAGGCCATGTCAAACCCAGATTTGATGAATATGCTTCACCTCAAAAATCTAGATCCGTCAGAGCCACAAGGGCGGGAGACTTAAACCTCGACACGGCTATTAATAGGGCGTGCTGGAGGGATAGATTCATCACCCAAAGACTCCCTATGCTGTGGAATAAAATCCCGGTATATGTGAGGCAGAGCACCTCGCTGGCCTTGTTCAAGAGAAATCTTGACCAATGGATGGGAGATCGCAGATATACCCCAGGGATTACCTCAGTGTCACTGCTCGACAGAGGCACAGCAAAATAATGGGTATAGTTCCCCATACTAAAGGGGTGGCGTAAGCCACAAAACTATGGGCTAGGCTTGTAAATGCCCTCGGGCAGATAGCCTAGTATGAACCTATGAACCTAAATGTAGATGCTGTATATTTCAGTACCAAGATTAGTTCTCTTTAATGAGCATACTGTACTGGTAAAAGACTAACATACAAGAGAAAGGAATGAGATGAAACTGGCTATGGCAAAACTGGAGAAATTGTCATTATGAAGCTGAGATTAGATACAAGGAAGGCAAAATAAGGTAATAAAGCTGAAAAATGCACACAGAATGGGGAACAATAAAATGGCAAGAGACGGGTTAAAAGAAATTACGATGGGATGCACAGTACGAGGAACAATAAAATGGAGAGAGACTTAGATTAAAACAAATTAAGATGGGATGCCAATGTCTGAAACTAACGAGGAGAACCAGTATAGTTCTGGGCATGTGCTAGAGGGCTTACATTGTAAATACTGCCGAGTTTATCATAACCAGAAAAGTGGATGAATTGCATATAGCCTTGCACAAGTCATTTGCATTTTACCATTTGGAAAACTTATAGCCTTGCACAGGTCATTTGGAATACTTTGAACATGTATACAGGCTGCACAGCTTAAAAGGAGGAGGAAGGGGCAGTCACGGAAGGGGAGAAGATATGAAAGCCCAAGCCAGAATCTTGTGCCGGAACACAAATACAGTAGGAAAGCAATGAAACAGGGATCTGAAAAGTAATCTTAAAGTGGTTTAAAGCACAAATGGACCATTATTTATTCCATCCCAGCTAACACCTTGTCTCACACTATCTTACCCTTTATTTTTACTTTCTCTTTCCTATCTCTTTCCCTCTTATCGACTCCTTACTTAAACTAACACTTCTCTTTACCTCTACTGCCATTTCCAACTTCTCTCTATCAGACTGTCTAAATGTATCTCTGCTGTGTCACAGTTTGTTTTCCATCTTTCACATCACTCCCTTGCTTCTCTAATACTTTTATGTTCTACTATTCACTTTACAGTATTGTATACAAACTTTTTCTTGCTTCTCAAATTATGTATAATCTTAGCTTTATTTGTGCAACATGTAAATGTGTCTTTACTGTATCTCTGTAAAGTGTGTATACAAAACTTTTTTTGTAGCCTGTACTATGTGACTTCCAATAGGGACAATTTGTTGGTGATGCCATATACACCCTGGAACCCTGGCTCATTGTTTGTGTTTTAGCAGTCTATCTTTCCTGCTTAGTCTACAGTAACAATATAAACGTAAATATGAATATTTCTACTATGCTGTGGTTGAAAATACAAAGCATCGAAAATACAAAATATTGAAAATGTAATTTTCCCTTTCCTGACTGTTATGTGATCCCACTGTTGGTATACATGATTTTCAGGAGTGCGAGTGAGAAACAGTAGGGCTTGCCCTCCTGTGCAAAATAGGCTTCAACATTTTGTACTTTCAACCAAACAGCATAGAACCATAGACAGTATGTATGCACATACGCGTGTATGTGCTTGATATCATTCATATATATATATATATATATATATATATATATATATATATGTATGCATATATGTATATGTGTGTGTTATGTCTTATATATGTATGTATATGCACATAAATAAATGTGTCGAACAAGTCCATCTGGCTTCCCATTCTTTACAATATCAAAACTTTCAGTATTTTCTGTTATTAAAGATAAAAACTGCAGTAAATTTTGTTGCTAATTGTTACATGGCTCCTTGAAGAGAATTTGATTTGAGCATCATTTGTATGACTTCTGATGTATCCAAAAGACTGACGGTTGTAGTCTTAATTTGTTTGAAGATATTTATCATTTCTTGTGTTAGCATGACTACTGATGGTTGCTTGTCTGCTGAAGAGGATGCTTATCTGTAGGTTGAAGAGGATCTTATAACATGATGAAAATGAAGATAAATGGATAAAAAAAAATTATCTTCTGCTACGAAGCAGTGAAATCCCTTAACTGGTTTGTTGAGAGATCATTCCATTTTGCTCTGATTAACTGTACTGCCTTCTCACAGAGCAAGTCCTTAGCTATCCGTAGTTCAGTGACATGGGCTTCAGGCCATCTCTTTACTAAAGATCGCAATCCAAACCTAATTTTGAGGAACAGGGTTTCTTTTAGGGTAACCACTGTAATCTTCATCACCATCAACCCCCTTTTCCGTATTTGCTACATGGGGTTGGGGTATCACATCAACTGTTGCCATCTTTCTTGATTCAGTGCCCCTCTCCAACCTTCATGGTCATGCCTGGCTATCACAGTTCTTCCATCATACATCCATCTCTTTGCTGAATGCTTGTTTCCTCTTGCCTTCTTCCTGTCTCCCCCAAATTTTCTTCACCAGATTGTCCTCTCCTTTCCTGCAAATGTATACAAACCACCTTAATTTTTTTATGTTGGCCTTCTTTGCCGTTGTAACTACTCTTGTTTCTGCTCTGTCTTAATTTCTTCATTTGTCCCAGTGTGCATCCTACCACAAGTTTGGCACTTCACCTCCACCACCTCTGGCTTCTTCACTGCACAGGTTGGACCATAGGTAGTACTGGTCACACAACTATTCTGGACACACTACTTTACTTTGCAGCTTCTTTGGCATTCTTCTGTCACACACTACACTGATACCCTGTGCTAGTTGGCTGCAATACCTCTGATTATAGCTTTCATCTCCTCTTTCAGACTTCCTATCTTCTCCATTCCCCTCTCGGACACCTGAAGCTGTTCCCCGATTCTCATTTTTCAGCTTCTTCTGATTTCCCCCAGTTGTTGCCATGACAACTGTTCTGTCTGTACTCATTTATATCCCATGTGCCTTCAGATGCTGATTCCATTCCCCTATCATTTAATGATGGCACTTTTTAGTGTCTATATGTAATGCCACATCATCTGCATAAGCTGTCCTGTTTGCTGTTGTAGACTATCACCAGTAGGAACAGTAGTGGGTTCAGAGATGAACTTTAATGCACACTCATTCCCACTGGTCATCCCTTCTTTGAGTTTGAACACTGTTTGTACTTATGTCACTGGGTCCTTGTATATAGCCTGTACTAATTCTACCAGTGTTTCTGGGACATAGAACCATGGCAGGGCTGCTCAAATCAGTTTTCTTGGGACTTCATCATATGCATTTCTCAAGTATATAGGAATGTCCGGTTGAAATCCTTCCTCATCGCCAGCTTCTCAAGTATCTGTCTCACTGCAAACAATTGGTCGGTTGTGCTACATCCTGATTTGCATGCGAACTGCTCGTCTCCCATCTTGCTTTCTATTACCCTGCATGTCTGTTTCAATCACCCTCTCCATTACTTTCATGCAATATGACAGAAGTTTGATACCTCTATGCTGTCCTCTGTGTTGCAAATGTTCCACACTGGTTGTTGTATATTGTCACTAGAATGCTTATTCTCCAGTCATTTGGAACATGCCTTTCTCTCAAAGTCCTCGTATCAAGTTCCTTGCATCAATATATGAGCATTCAGATCCCCCATTATCAACAACAGCTCATGTTTTCCTCTTATCTAGCAGGTCCTGCAACTGATACCAGAATGCACTCTTCCTCGCTATGATAACCCTGCTGTGGGGTAAAGGCTGAGATTATGAATACTGTCCTATGTTTGCAATAGAGTCTAACTGCTATGAGCCTATCGCCAATATTGATGACTTCTCTCACTTTCTTCGGAAGACTGTCCTCACCACAATTTCCATGCTATTTCTAGTCTGGCCTCGCGATGAGTAGTACACTCTGGATCCCAAGCAAAGTGACTTTGCTGCACTGCCCTTCCATCTTGTCTCTTCCTTACCATCATGTCATCCACTTCCAAGCTGCATCCTGTCAGTGAGCCTACAGTGAGTGTAGCACACAGTAGCTCAAGGTTTGAAGGTTGACTGGTTTTACATCCAGCTTTCACTCAACAGAGCTATCTCAGGTAACTTATGATAGGCAAATGGACATCAACCAGCCAGTAGTATAATGACCCAGGGCTGCTGGTCTTTATAGGGTGGCCAACACACTGACCAATAGGGGCACACAGACTGATCCTAAAATTACTATGGGTCCCTGGCATAGGTCTGCTCCTCAACCCCTCAACCCACTTATCACCAGCAAATATCCATGCCCATTTTTGATAATCAGTGTGACCAGATCACCTAGTGGCTCAGTCTCTGTGCCTTGAGTCAGTGTGACCAGACCATCTAGTGGCTCATTCTCTATGGTCTGACAGCTTACAGCACCAACCTGACAGGGAACAGCTTCTTAGTAAAGTATGTCTACATCTGACATATGTCAATCACTTGCTGCTCTTTGCTTCTCTGTACCACACAATGTTTCCAAATTATGTGAGGGGAAACAGTGCTGTAAGAGCTCTTTAGGTGGAAGTTGGTAGTGTCACTGTGTGTGGGAGCTGGAAGAATGGTTGTGGTAGCAGGATTCTTTGCACTGCAGGGAACGTCACAGTTGCTAGGGTTTTTCTACCATCCAGAGTAGTTACGTTTTTTTCTTTTAAAAGCACTGTTGCTGCTGCTCAGTTCTGTATGATTAATGGACCAGTCATGTATGCAGTTCTACTCCTATAGTTTATGTCGTGACCAGCCACTATGGTACAGGGATCACGGATCCTCGGGAAGTTCATGTTCATGAGTACTCTGTGCAGAGAACACTGCGCTACTGATATAAGAATATTAGTGCAGGGTCTGTGTTTTTATGCTGTCACATTATGTTTCTGAAAAAATCTACTGATAGAAGAAATGCACTTATACTGTTACATAATGGGTCTCTTCATATCTTCAGTGCCAGCTGCTGTCATTATATTACATAACACTTGACTAACAGCTGCCTCTAATGGCCCTAAAAGGCTACCTACCATTTTGTCATGTTTATTCCAGCTAATGTAGTGTTTAGTGCTTATAACTTTCACTTGTTACTCTACATTTCACATGATTTACAAGGTGCTTTTCTCTGATTTATTGTGAAAATTTTCAAAACCAAAATTATTTGTATTGTGCGAAACATCATTTAACTTGCTGTCATTTTATTGGTGATGCTGAATATGCTCTTGAACCCTAGGTCACTGTTTGTGTTCTACCACCTGATTTTTTCCATCACAGTTAGGGTTGCCACCCCTCCATTTTTTTTCCGGACTATCCGGAAATCAAACTGATTCTCCAGTAGTCCGGAAAACACTGTACAAACTCCGGTATTCTGTTTCAAAAAGGAAACAGACTATAGGAGTTTGTAAATCAGTTGATTTACTATGCTTTTTTTTACAGAAAAGCATAGTAAATCAGCCGAAAGCAGTCAGCAAGAACGAAAAAAAACTGGGCGTTCCCCGCCAAGTGATGTCATCGCGTCATCACAAAATGGGTGGAATGTGGGCAGGAAAGGGGGTGGGCGGGGTTACTGGTGACATGACATTTCACCATGAAGGAAGGTGGCAACCCTAATCACAGTCTACAGTAAAAGCATGAATGCAAATTTGATTGAATGTTTCAACAATGTTTTGTATACTCTATTTAACACTGTGTACTTTTATCATTAATAGTGTGTTATTTGCGGAGTGTCTCCCTGTGAATGCGCATAAAAAATGTTCTCTACTCAGTTGGAACTTCCTGGTCAACAAGCAAACATAACGAAAAATAAACTGGTGATGTTAGGTACTGAAATAGTATTGTGAAGGAGAGTTGTTTAAAAACAACTAGGGCTTCAGTTCATAGGCAAGTACTAGGCTATCTGCCCTTGTAGGCCATTTTAAGCCTAGTCAATTTCCCCTCCAATAGAAAGAATCAAACCCTGTACACTTTTGTGTCTAAGAGGAAAACACCTTAATCATTATGCCAACATCCAACCCAATTAACCCCATCTCCCCAATTTCTTTGCAAAATTGGTTTATTTGCAAACCCTTTTAGTGCATGTTTTTTTCTAGTATGGCATTATGTGAAACCATATGCAATCCCCATTGGTTTTCAAATTGTGGGCCAGATTAAAAAAACACTGCTACATTGTGCTAATCAAACTTTGACAATACATGGCCAATGCAAGGTATGTAACAATTCATGCTGCAGATGCACCATGACAGAATTCTATGACATAGCCAATTTCCCTTATATTTTGTAGATCAGTGATGAGTTTTATTTATTTATTTTTTCTCTTGAAGGTATGTTCATAAGTCAATAGGTAGTTAGTAGGCAATCAGTCTGAAGATCATTAATCATTACATGCGACTACTTTGGCACACTACCATAATTTAGATACAAACACTGTAGAGATGTGTTAAGTTCAGGGTCACTCTTCATTCTCCAAAAAAGGCAGACTGACGTTTTAAGTTCCTCAATTTAAAAAGCATCTCTTTTCTCACCTCAGGTCTGACCCATCAGGTATTTCTATTTTTCTCCCACAGCTAACAAAGCTCTGGTCAAGCCTACTCCTTTGCCTTTGGACAAGGATGGTAATGCCTTTGACATGTTTGGTAAGATAATTTTCTCTCGTTCCAATCTAGCCTTCAGAATCCTGAATTACCAGGCTCATAGGATGAATTACATGGTAACTTGTGAAGTCAATTTGAGGAACTTTTCTGCCACATTACCCTCAGAAGGTATGCCTTTTCTGAATTCTGTTATCACTAACTTTCTTCGGTGTTTAAACATTCTTTAAAGTGTGAGTATAATTATACTGACTCTGCTTGCAAGGTTGCGGATGCAGCTACTGTGATAACCTGTTTTTGCCTGGGTACATAATCAGAATATTTCTGAAGTAAAATCTGATATTATTTATTTTATTTCAGTTTGATTACTGGGGAAGTCCACTGGGCCAAGAAGTGCCCATTTTCAGTGCAGGCCCGGGGAGAAAAGCTCCAAGAACAGTATAATACAATATAGGTTACAGAATAAAGCTCCAAGAACAGTATAATACAATATAGGCTACAGAATGCAAATAAAGATTACAAGAAAAAATACATACAATATAGTTTGTAAAAACGAGTAGGGTTAATACATTTGAGAGTTGCAGAGAACTTGATGGCAGATTTTTTTTTTTTTTTTGAATCAATATTTATATGCTTACAGTCACTTAAAGTCTGTTAGTTGTAGTTATTTTGAGAAATTAGAATAAGTATGAGAGTATAGTGGAGTAGGAGTAGGAGTGCTTAGTTAGGGGTCGCTATGGAATTTAAGTGGGGTGAAAGCAGGAGCATTTCCATTTGGAGGATAGGTGAAGAAAAAGTTGAGTTTTGAGGGATTCAATGTTGGGTATAGTCCTAAGTGAAGTAGGCAGAGAGTTCCATTTTTTACCTAGTGAGAAGGAGAGTAAAAGCTGGCCAGCTGGTCGTTTCGGTTTACTAATGGAGATTAGGTTTTGGTTTTCGGATCTCAGTGATCTGTTAGGGATGTATGGAGGAAGGATGTCCTTTAAGGCTGGGTATTTATTAGGAGAATATTTGTGAGCAGTGGTTAGTTGTAGATAGTCTAGGTGATTAGGGAGTTCTAGCCAGTTCAGTGAACGGCTGTGGCAGTGGTGACTTGATGTTTTGGATTTGGTGGCAAATTTAGAGATCTTATTATAGCAAGCTTCGAGCTTAGAGGTGTTGGTAGCAGACAAGTTGGTTAGGAGGGGGGCTCCGTATAGAAGGGAAGGTAGGAGGAAGGATGTTGCCAGGGTATGCCTAGTGGAGTATGAAAGGAAGTGATTGTTCCTATATAGCATACTTAGCTTTTGGTGGGTTTTCTTTATGTTATGTTGTATGTGAAGATCAAATATGAGGTGTTCGTCTATGGTGATGCCAATGAGTTTTGCAGAAGGGACCACTTCAATGGCAGTGTTAGTCTGGCTGAGAACATTGAAAGTGTTTTTGTCCACAGAGGAAACTTTGGAAGGGAGAAAAATTAGTATTTTGGATTTATTGGAGTTGAGAGAAAGGTGGTTTTGGTGCATCCAGTTCTCTGTGGTGGTAAAGGCTAATTGGGTTTTGGTCTGGAGTTCAGGAAGGTTTGGGGTAGAGCAAACAAAGGTAGAGTCATTTACGTATTGGATGACTGTGGTGTCAGGGATGAAGGTGTGAAGGTTGTTTATGAAGATGTTGAAAAGCATGGGTCCAAGGATGGATCCCTGAGGAACACCAGTAGATGTAGGCAAAAAGGAAGAGAATGAGTTCTTCCATTTGACTGCTTGAGATCTGTCAGATACGTAACTGGACAACCAGGAAAGAGTGTTTGGGGAGAGTTTGAGATTAGCCAGATGATGAAGAAGGTGTGTGTGGGAGATGGTGTCAAAAGCTTTTGAAAGGTCTAGCAATACTGTGGATACAATGAGTCCAGAGTCTCGAGCTTGATTGACAGTTTCTAAGAAGGATAATAGTGCAGTTATGGTACTGTGGCCGGGACGGAAGCCATGCTGTGTGGGTGTAAGGAGGTGATTTTGAATGAGATAGGGTAAGAATTGGTGGTGGGCGCATTTTACTAGAATTTTAGATATTGGAGAGAGTAGGGCGATAGGGTGGAAGTTAGAAATAGAGGTGTTTTTGCCTCCTTTGTGAAGAGGTAGGATGTAGGCTGAACGCCAAAGTTTGGGTACGTATGACTCAGTTAAGGATCTATTAATCAGAATACTAATTGGAAGGGCAATACCTTCAGCTGCATGTTTGGGGAAGGAAGCGGGAATGTTGTCAGGGGCATTAGAACCTGGCTTTAGCTTGGAGAGAAGCTTTTTTATAAAAGATGTGGATACAGGTTTGAAATTGAAATTGAGGGGATTATTGTTTGGGTTGCTGGGTGGAGAGGAAAGGAAGTTAGGTAGGTTGTTATTAGGAAACGTTTTGGTTAGTTTAGCTATGGATTCAGTGAAGAAGGTATTGAAGTGGGAGCTAAGTTCATTGTCAGATAGATTAGGGTTGGGGCAGAGGTTGCATTGAGATCTGGGATGAAGAAGGGAATTGACTGATTTCCAAAATTGTTTAGGGTTTTTATTGTTATTGGACTGAAGTTTAATATAGTAGTTTTTTTTTGTCTTTGGTAATGAGTTTCTTTACTTGGTTGCGGACTTGGGTGTATAGAAGTGAGGTAGGGGATAGTTTATTTTTCTGGTAGAGCTTCCAGGACTTGTCTCTGTGACGCATGATTTGTTTAGTTTCTTTGGTCAACCATGGTGCAGAGTTAGTTTTGATTCGCTTATTTCTTAGAGGGGCTAGGGAGTTGAGAGTATCTAGGACGATGGAATTGAAGTGTTCAACAGCATTGTCAAGTGGGAGGATATTTAGAGGTTGTCAGTTGATTTGTTTGAAGATGTTAGAGAAAATTACAGGGTTAAAGTTACTGAGGTTACAAGTTTGAATGTAGAGGTGTTGGTGTTGGGTGGAGCTGTTTGATCGATGGATGAAGGCAGGGAGATGGTCACTGAAGGTGTCAGGGATAGTGCCACTGAGAGTGATTTTGTTTGGATGGGAGACTAGAATCCAGTCTAAGATGGACCCTGGGGGGTGGTTTTTGTTAGGGCGAGTAGTTGAGGAGATTACTTGGGTGAAGTTTAGAAGGTTAATGGAAAGTGAGGGTGATGGTGAGTTGATTTTATTCCAGTCGATATTGACATCGCCTAGAATATATGTTTCATATTTTATTTGAGTTGAGGACCAGTATAGAATATCTTCAAGGGTGAAGATATTGTTGCCAGGGGAGATGTATAAAGATATGAAGCAGATATTCTTGTGTTTATTTAATCGGAGAAGGCTATCTGTGATTTCGGAGTTTGTGAAATTAGGGGTAGGAATTTGAAGGGGTATTAGAGAGAGATGATTAGAGTAAATTATGGCAGAGCCACCACCTTTTTTGTTTAAACGGTCACTTCTGAGGATGTGGTAACCAGGAGGTAATATTTCAGAGTCAGTGGTATGGGGTTTTAGCCAGGTTTCAGAGATGGCTGGGATGTCGGGTTTATTGTGATTAATCCAGGCTTGTAGATGGTGACATTTGTTGTTAAGGCTCTGGGCATTGATAGTGAAGATTTTCAGAGTATTAAGGGGGGAAGTGGGAGGGGGATAGGAAGGGTGGTGAGTGTTATTTGTTGTAGGTGAGGAGGAGGATGGAGTAGTTTGTACTGGGACAAGGGCCAGGTTTAGGATGAATGTCTCCAGATAAGGCTAGGACATTGCAGGTGATCAGTTTTGGACTGTAAAGTTTGTATAGTAGGCATTTGTTAGGGTTTAGCAGAGGTTTCAGAGAGAGGGTTTTAGTTGAGGTAGAGAATAGTTTGGGATGAAAAAGGTGTAACAGGTTGGGTGGAATAAGGGAGGAGCATATGGAGTGAAAGTGAGAGAGTTCAAGAGGTAGTAGTTGGGGGTTAGGGGTAGTTTGAGTAGGACATAGGAGAGGAGGAGCTTTATGGGAGTATGAAGTAGCATGATAAAGAGTTATTAGTAAGATGAGAAGGGAGCAGGGGAGTTGAATAGTTAATGGGAATTTGTAGGGCATGTTAGGATAAGGTAGGGTAAAATACAGACAGGAGAAGAATAGTAATGTATGTTAGTTGAGAAGGGAAAGGTCAGAAGTGAATGGAGAGAGTTAGATATTGAAGGAAAGGATAAAGGGAAAAAAGTGTGTAGGGATAGGAAGAGAGTAGTCCTAGTCACAATTGACTGATTTTATCCCAGGAAATATATTCCATGCCTTGGTTGCTTGCAGGATTAGCAGTGGGAGTGGAAAATGAGGTGGGGTTTTTCTTGATTAGAGAATAGGGGGAGGGGTAAGTGGGAGAGGACTGTGATTGGGCAGCAGGTTAGGTAGGTGGAGTTTGTTAGGTATACGTGTAGATGTGCTGGGGGTGGGTGGAAATTGGGGGCAGGGTAGGGGAGCAGAGTGAGGATACACCCAAGGAAGGCAGGCAGCAGGAGCAGTGTGAGAACAATCAGTCTGGTGAGTGAAAGTAAGTACTGAAGGAGGTAAGCAGGGTAGTAATTGGGAATCTAGGGGTGCAGATACAAGGGGATGGAGAAGACAGAGACCAGAAGTGGAGCAGGGTAAAACTATTACTTAGCAATAAGGGAGAGAAGCCTATTGATCTATAGCATTATGGTGAAGGGAAGGATTAAAGGAAAAGGGGTTAAGATGGGTAGACACTGCCACCTAGTGGACAGAACCTGGTTATGTAAAGAGAGGGACCACTAAAGCAGGTAGATAGGAGATGGAAGGGAGGTAGCTCTGAAAAGGGAGCCTGGGATGAGGTAGGTTTAAAGGGAGATTCACAGTGAGAAGTGTGTGGCTGCAGGCTATTCTGGCTGGGATCCCTTACTAGCACCAGGCAAGTGATAACAATGTCACAAGCAAAATTTGCAGTAAGGATAGTAGCATGTTACATACTTTCTTGGATCTTTTAACTCTCTCTTCTGGGAGGACACAGTCCCTACAGGGAGTCAGGTGAACAGGGTAAGATTTGTATCCCGGTATTGGCCTCGGATCTCCAGAAAGGGTGGGCCAGGAGGCAAAGTGAGTTAGGAGAAGAGAGTTGGAAAGCTGGGGAAAAATAGAGAGAAAGGCGTTTGTAAAATTGAGAAGTTAAGGATAATGCTTTACTTACAGAATATGAGAAGTGCAGATTGCCAGCAGTGAACATATATAAACAAGCATCAATACATCATGATCAAGTTCTTTACTAAACAAATATATAGGTCCCTGCAGAACAGTTTGGAAGGAAAAAAAATCATCCAATTTGTAGCAGTTACTTAACTAAGGCACAGAGCAGCTTAAAGTAGATTCAGTATTAGGAAAAATAGAAACAATATAATTCCTGCGAAATATAAGCAGTTTCAAGAAGGTGCGCTTAACCCACAGACAGTAAGGATTTACACTTCACACACTCACAGTGTTGCTAATTCTTGATTCAATAACATAAGTTAAAATCAAATGACCCAGCATTATATAAGCATGTCCATCAAATCACACCTTGCCTTGGCCAAAAGACATGTACTGAAGCAGACACCAATTTCAAGTTCAGAAATGGGTATTTATAGGTGTTGGTAAGCACATTTTATAGACGTATCCATGGCAGAGAACTATTTACTGTTGTATGTTAGAAAGGGGGGAGGGGGTACAAGTTAAAATATTATTGATTCTCTATGAGTTGTTTTTCTCTCTTAAGTTGGGAGGGAAAAGCGGCAAGCAACCAAGGCATGGAATATATTTCCTGGGATAAAATCAGTCAATTGTGACTAGGACTGCTCTTTCCTAGTTTAGTATGCTCTAGTGGACGCTAAAGCAGTACAAAAGCAAGCGAGGAAAAGTTAGGGTTAAAATGCGCAGCTGGAAATATTTCTTAAGGGGAAGTATAAGTTTGGATCGGCCGATAGGGACAGATGAAGCTAATGAACATAGGTTCAATGAAGTCTGTAATAGTTCGGCTGGACCACGTGGAGGTGGTGGCGGTTAAGAGAGTAAGCCAGGAATGGGTTTACTCTTCTTTTATGGAAGAAAAACAGAGCTGGAATATGGCTGTGGACTATAGAGCTTCCAAATTGAAGGGTGTATAGTTAGATACAAAGTCCTGAGCCAGTTTTTAAAGACAGGTTCGCTCTCTTCTTTTGTGTGCCAAACAGTGCTGAGTTACAGCAATCCTTTCCTGCTCTAGTACTGCTGTTTTGTAGAGCGACAGCAGGGTCGCTATTTTTAATTTTCCCTTGCTTGAATAAGGCAAACTGGTCCAGGGAACTTCTAAGATTTTTAAACCCATTTTTTTAATCCCACAAAGCTTCAGGCAAACAGGGAATTAAAAAGAAATGGCAGCAGAGTGCAACAAAATCAGGATTCTTTCAGAAAAATGGACAGATCTCAACCTCAGAATAGCTATGCCATCATTATTCATCCACCTCCCTCTTACCTGCCTCTTCCTCTTCTGATCTGTCTCTAAAGCTGGTTGAGTTTTCCTCCTTGGCAACAGACTGTTTCAGACAAATGGGTTCTCGGACTACTTCAGGAAGGTTACAAATGGCATAGAATAGTCATACCTAGTTTTCGGGGAAGCATCCCCCCAAAACAAGACAGATATTTTTTCTCAGGTTCTTTATCATATGCTTTCCTTGGGGGTTATAGACTAGTGCCTCAAAACAAAAGGGGAAAAGGATTCTATTCCAGAATGTTTCTGGTATCAAAGAAGGATCTTTCATTGAAACTAATGCTCAACTTGTGTAAGTGGCCAAGTTCAAGATGGTGACCTGACATAGTTAATTAACCCTCTTATTACTCTTCTGGGTTTCATGATAACTCTCGACTTAAAAGATGCGTAACATGGCATCCCTAGTGACACACAGTCCGGACGTTTCCTCAGATTTTCTTTAACAGGGTTGCATTATCAGAAATTTACATTACCCTTTGACTTGTCTGCAACTCCAAGACTATTTACAAATGGCACTGTGCCTATTTAGCCATGTAACTGAGAAGTTGTTAACCTAGCAACATACATGCTAGTATGTTGGAAACTACAGTCTTCCACAGTCTTGTACATTAGGACAACTGCTATATATTTTGCACAGACAATAATTACCTGGCTTAGGAAATGTTGCACCAAGGTCATGTCAACTGGACTTGATGTCAACCCAGATGGATGAAACAGATCACTAGGAATTGTCCAAAGTAGTCATGTAAGTTCTACAGTGCCAAGGTCCACCTGTTTCTAGTCCATATGATTAACACCTATGTTCTCCCATGAAAAGAAGCCATTGCCCTTGCTGAATGAACCCTGGCAACAAAGTCTAAACAAACATCTTTATTACTATTCTTTTTTTTTCTGTTGTTTTAAATTTTTTATTTGGTTTTAGAACAATGAATAAACAAAACAAACACATAACTATTTATATAGGTCCATATCTGATCAATACATCAAAGCTATACATCAACAATTAATATTTTTGCAAGCAAGTCTAACTTTAAGCCAAGATTTATATGACTGTGTAAAATTAGTTCTCATCTTTACAGTATGCAATTCACCACTGCAAACAAGTTTTGACGTACTAATAAATTCAACACTAGAGGGGATAAACTTTACTTTTCCAATTTTTAGTAACTACTTTTCTGGCTATAGCAAGAATAGACCAAAGAAGAGGCACTTGGGTTTTTGGAATTATCTCAGGAATCGGAGCATTAAATAAAACTAAAGATTTAGAAATATTACATCTATCTGACCATTGAGCTTGAATTGTTCTTCTTTCGGCTTTTCCCTGTTAGGGGTCGCCACAGCGGAACTCCGGTCCACTAATGATTGGTAGTGGATTTTTAAGGTGCTGAGGTGCCAGCTCGACACCCAACCTAAAACAAAAGCACAACCATTCACGCATGTCTTTCGAAAGCCACTCGACTGCGGGGAGGACATGCAGACTCCACACAGAAGGCGCTACAGCCAAGAATGTACATAAATGATGGAAAGGAGACTAACAAGACTTCAAACTGACTTCTAGAACTAATTATATGTTCTAATCAATTTTCTATACTTCCTATTGTTAGTAAAACATCATCAGCAGAGTTGAATCTCCTTTGAAACCTTTTATTTTAATACCATTAATGTTCTTATTGGCTCTAGTACTATTAACAAGGATTCTATAGCTAATGCAAAATGTAAAGTTGATAATGGATAGCCTTGTTTTGTGTTTTTTTTTTTTAATTTAAAACGATTAGAAAAGAAAATAATCTATTTTAACATAAGCACAAGAGTTACTGTATAACTTAAAAATTAATGCAATTAGCTCAGGTGAGAAATTATACAATAAGTGTTTTTAAACAGGTATGACCAATTAATTGAGTCAAAAGCCTTATCTAAATCAAGACTAATGATGGAAAGTTCTTTTTTATTTTTATTTGTATACTCTACTGATGTATGTATTCTTATTATATTACCCTGTACATGTCTATTTAAAATAAACTCACTTTGATCATTGTTAGTTTAGGTATAAGTAGATTAATTTTATTAGCTAAAATGGACATGAACATCTTATGGTCCACATTTAAAAGTGAAATGGGTCTGTATGATCAACACTTTCTAGGATCCTTATCTTGTTTTAAAATAGGTGATATAAGGGAATAGTTTCATAATGGGGAGACTTCAGCAGTTGTTTTTATTTCGATATAGATCTTATCTAATATTTTAACTGCACCATCCAGTAGTATTTTATATAGTTCTGGTATAAGACATTCTAAGCCCAGCACCTTATTTTATATATATATATATATATATATATATATATATATATATATATATATATATATATATTTTTTTTTTTTTTACTTATTTACTCAATCTTTTACTTCTGTTGAAGTGAATGGTCTGTCGATTTTTTTGTTTGCTTGTTAATTCATTATTTATATTTTCCCTTAGAAAAGTTTAAACTTTATCATCATTATCTAGGTTATTTGTATTATTTATTTTTTCATAAATATTTTAAAGCCCTCAAGAATACCTTTAATATCTGTTCTACACTCTTATTTATATGTTATCATTTCTTTGATGTGATTTAGTTTATTCATTTTCTTTGATCTAACAGCAAGTTTTTGCAAGCTTAAGGGTTTACTAAATATGCCTGAAGTTTAAGTTTTTCCACGTTTATTGAAACTTCATGATTTAGAATTTCAACATGTTTTTTATTTGACCCATTCTCTTGCTCTACCCCTTCTCACATCCTCACCTAGCTGCCCTACACCACCTTTAACTCCTACTCACTTCCCCTTCAGTAGGTAATGCTTCTATACCAAACTTTAAGTAGTCCCCCTAGTCTTGTTCTCTTCATTAGTCACAGTAAAATATACTGTACATAAGCCTAAGTGCTGTTCTCTGCCCTTTATCCTGCATTAACTAGGCTCAGTTATACACATTTTCTCTACTCACAATGTTACAGTTTGTTTTTCTGCTGACTGCCACTTTCTCACTCAACCCCACACCATTTGGGTTCACTCTGTTCTCCTACCATACACCCATTCCTCCCCACCCCTAAGTACACTACATTGATAGCTAACTAACAATTTCCCCTCCCATTAAGTTCCTCCCAGTCCACCCACCCTCAACCAATCATACCCTATCCTCTCCCCCCTCCCTTTCTCATCTCATCTATTAATACTCTCCCTGCAAAGCTAACATCCCATCTACATTCCTCCCACACACCTCCTCTTCAACACCAGTCAATAAGCCCTCAACTTTTCTACTCCAAATACTTACACCTACAAAACTGCAAGTATTGTACATCAATTTCCGCATCCTACTGTAGGATCTTTCCTAACATACTAAACCTTACTTCTTACTTTACTTCTACCTGTACTCTATCTTACATTACTGTTTACATAATTGTATCCCTTCTTTTACTCTCTCTATCTTTACCATATACCTTTTTACTACCTTAAGACTCAACACTATGTTTCCCCCTCACACTATATTATTTTCACAATAGTCACCTCACTAAAATCCAATTCCTTCCCACCACTAACAAACCAAACATATACCTGTACATAGTCTCCAAGTTTACCAATAAAGCTAGCCTTCTTTTCCAGCTCATAAACCACCTCTTCAAACTTTTCCAATGTGGGGATACTCACCCCAATCCTGGACATACACAGTCACCCATCTTCTATCAACCACCCAACACTAAAGATTTGCTACTAACACTAAACATTTGTAGCATCTGCAATGAAATTATCAAATTTCACTCACGGTTTGTGCACTACTCCCCTGATATAGTAGCAGTTATTGAAACCTGATTAAAACCACATATTCTAGATAGTGAAATAGTCCCTTCCAAGATATAACATTCTAAGAAATGACAGAACCCACAAAAAAGCAGACAGTGTTACACTAATCTATCATAACACCTCTGTAATAACCATCCTCTCCAAACCTGTCCATTATTTTGGTAATGCAGGACTTCTCTTAGCATCCCTACAGATAAACAATTTTAAACACATATGCATTGGGGTAGCCTACATATACCCGGTCAAAATATCCCAATACTAAATTATTTTCTTTCCTGTACTATCAGCAGTATTACCAATGAAACCATTATTATGGGCGACATAAATATCAACTGGCAAAATCTAATTACTGACTACCAAAAAATAGCATAAACCTTCACGGCTTTACACAACTTATCAGTAGCCCTACCAGAATGCAAAATAATCAAATAGGTGCAACCTTAGAGTGGATCCTGCAGAACGAACAAACAAAAAAAACACCAACCACTAAAAACTGCAGTGTTAAAACAATGACTGAAGATGAAACACAAGCACTTCAATATCACCACGAAGAGACAGTAGTGTGTGTGCTCGGCAGATAAAATCAAAATAAAAAACAGCACAATTTAATACAGAACAAATAAAATCCTTCAAACTATAGGATGTAAATCCTCACAAACAGGATGAGTGCTTTCAGCTATGCATTCGTCAGATCGTGTTCACACTAAAACATCTCCCCTTTTTATATTGTTGCCAATCCAATCAAGTAATCTCCTGAGCTTCCTGTTTTTCAATATAGGTTTTAAAGGCACCACTCCATTAAGCCCAGGGCACCTGTCTGCCTGTAAATCAGCTATTCAGCGTGTTTCCAAGACTTCAGTTTTACTTCATAGATCTCTGCCTCTTACATTACCCAGCACTCTTTCTAGGGCTAGGAAGGAGAATTTATGTCCAGGATACTTTTGAATATGCTGTGACAAAGCATTAGTCTGTACATTAAGTCTAATATCACTAAGATGGCGCAGAATTGTCTCCTTAAAAGGCCTATTGATTTTCCCAACATAAAATCCTGGGCAGCTATCACAACTAGTTGCATATACTATGTTCTTAGTACTACAATCCACATATGCCTTTCATTTCTATGTCCGACCAGCTACAGGATGTTTGAAACAACCGCCTGTATCTATATAAATACATGCTTTGAAACTTCTACACGGAAAAATGCCCATCTTAAGGCAATGTGGATAAGTATCTTGCTTGTGACATAATCTCTTTGGATTCAACTTATTCTTAAAAGTGAATCTGGGGACATCACCAACAATATGTCTTAGGCCATCATCTGAAGTTAAAATCTTCCATTTCTTCCTAAAAAATTCACAAATGGCCAATATGTCACTACTGTGTGTTAGTAAACATCTCATGCCACTCAGTTCTCGCTTTTGTTTTTCCATGTCATCCTTTCCTCTGAATAAGAAATAAGGTCTCCCTCTATCATTTCTCTGTGACTTTGCCTTCATGGTTCCTTGTCAAATTTCAAATTCTTTATAAACAGGAGTCAATAAATCATTCTGTAATCATTCTAATTCATGTTGGTGCACTTCATCATCAGTGCAAAGAATAGATATATGCAGCATCTGGCCATTTATTATTTGTAGATACACGTGTTTGGGATGCATACTTGTCCTATGCAAAGTATGATTACTCAAATATTCTTCGTCCAATAAGACAGTCACATCCAAAAAGTATATTTCTTCCTTGGAACTCCTGACATCAAACTCCAAGAATGATGTAGTACTCCCCAAGTACTCCACAAAACTGGGAAGTTCATTCTCATTACCTCTCCATAAAACCAGCCTCATGTGAGAATCAAATCCTGCACCTGGTGCCTATAAGGTGAACACCTTAACCACTATGCCAACCTTCCTCCCTTGTAGACATATTTATATTCTTTAACTATATACATATTTACTTATTTTGATCTCTATTTCTGTTTGTGTATTATGTCTTGTACTATTACTATATTCCTAGGTTTTGTATTTCAGTTATAATCCTAGTGTAGAGTGAAATATAATACATTTATATTTACCTTTATATATTTCATACTCTGCTGATGGAGGATTGGACACTCTAAATTGGCCCTAGGCGTGAGTGCGTGCCTATACCTTCTGTGGAAGTTGGGTGCTGGGCTGGCAGCTCGACACCGTAAAACTCTACTGCCAATCATGAGTAGACAAGGTGATCCGCTGTGGCGACCCCTAACCGGGATAAGCCGAAAGGAGGAGGAGAATCTAGTACTACTGTTAGAATCGGTCCTATTTTTTACTTAAACGTTATGTCCAATAGTATCTGAACAAACATCTGAAAAGCTTTCATTTTAAGATTCAAAGTTTCCATAATAAATTGTTTTGAGATATTAGGATTTGTTATCACTAAAAAGAGACAATAACAGAGAAACACAATCCTAATTGTTTTACCAGAAATGTCATTCTATAGGCTAGTATATAAACTATCCTTTTGGTATACTGCGAGCATTCAAAACTATTTAATAACTGACAGTGGTTTAGAATGCAACTGACTGTCTTTTGCATATTATCTAACTTGCATTTACTGACATCTTAGCATATAATTCAAAATATTATGATTATTTACTTTTAGACAAGAAGTAGTAACCTGGACAGAATTTTCAGAACTCCCGCAGCATCACAAAAGTGCTCAAGACTCTAATTAAGCTACTTCAAGCTGATCCTCATGACAAGGGCTTGCAAATGAACAGTTTATCAGCTACAGCCCACAAAAAAACATTCACGA
The DNA here is from genome assembly GCF_019279795.1 of Protopterus annectens. Lineage (NCBI taxonomy): Eukaryota > Metazoa > Chordata > Ceratodontiformes > Protopteridae > Protopterus > Protopterus annectens. The sequence goes on from NC_056729.1 coordinate 73,521,953, forward strand.
GTGAATCCAAGCCACCTTTACTTAATACAACAATCCTCCAAACCCTTCCAAACCACTAAAAAAAATAAAAAAAATGAAAAAAAGCATTTCAAACTATGTTAATCACTAAAAAGCTACTGTATTTAAAGAAATAACAGTTATGATTCAATAAGAACTATTTGTATGGGGTGTTTAACATAACGCAGACTGTCGTTGTTTTAAAGGAAACATAGAATATAAACTTGTTTTAAAAGAATGACAGATAATGTGTTATCCAGGTTTAACTTGTAAAACTGAGTGTCACTCTAATTATGTGATAACATTCCAATTATAACTTGTATACATGTAAGAAACTATATTTTTATACTTTGTTTATAGAAAAGTATAACTTTCTTGGGTGTTACTGCATGTCAAGTATACTATCAGTAGCAAGCATTCAGAACTATTTAATAATGGACGGTGGTTTAGAATGCAATTCACTGTCTTTTGCATATTATCTAACTTTTATTCATCAACATCTTAGTTTATGATTCAAAATATCATGATTATTTACTTTTAGACAGGAAGAAGTAACCTGGACAGTTCTTAAAATTTTAGAATTCTTACAGCATCACAAAAGTGTTCATGATTCCAAGTTGTTTCAGACTGGTTTTCATGACTGAAAATGAACAATACATCAGTTACAAGTCACACACATATGTCCATAAATGAATCCAAGCCAGCTCCACACCACACACCAATCTCTCAAACCCCTCCAAACCATCAAAAAAATATATATCTCAAAAATATCCCAACTACTAAAAAGCCACTGCACTCAAACAACATTGAATGTTTCAGTAAGCACTATTTGTATGAGATGTTTAATAAAAAGCAGACTGCCATTAAAAAAAGACATAGCATATAAACTTACATTAAAAGTATCAGTTATGTGTGATCCAGGTTTAACTTGTAAAACTAACTGTTATTCTAATTATTTGATCTCATTCCAATAATAACTTTTATATATGTAAAAAGCTATTTTTTTATACTTTGTTTATAACATAGCATGTCTTTCCTGGGTGCTATTGCAGCAAAAGTATACTATTAGTAACACAATAATGGACATTTCAAGAACCAAGAATATAACTTTACATGCCTCTTTAGTGTCATTTGCTGCATCTTGTTTTATATTTAATAGCACATTACTCAACTATGCCAAGATATCAGAAAGTGTCCCACCAAACATAAGCTTCATCATAATAATGATCAACTTTTAATAAGATGAATAGTTTAACCTTTTAAATGCTACATGAAAATAAGTGGCTTTAATTTCATATATAGCTAAAAGAATCAGCCTCTAACATTTTAAAAATGGAACTAGTGACCATGTCAAGTAGAGAAAGAAAAAAGAAATGCTTTGCTTTGTAAAAAGCAATGTGCAACACCTGTTCATGAGTATTCAGGTACTTATTTAAATTAATAAGAATTCATAACCAAGGAATACATTGATTTTCATTTGTCCTTTAGTTCTTTACTGTTTTGTCTTTCATTAACCAACCATCTCTTGTTGCACTTCTCTTCAAAGAAGTTGATAGCTTCCACTACATTTCTTCTGTTTTTATTCATCCTAGAAATATCGTCCAAGGCATTAAAAATCTTCTTTCCTTCAGGAAGGCGAATCCTTATTTTTGCTAGAAACAAGATTTGTGCTTTAACAGGTTCATAGGTTCATAGGTTTATACTAGGCTATCTGCCCTAAGGCATTTATAAGCCTAGCCCAAAGTTTTTGTGCTTTCACCACCTTATATGAAAAAATACTGTGCCCATTAGTTTGTTGTGCCTCTGTCCAGCAGTGACACAGAGATGATTCAGGGGTAAACCTCACGATCTCCCATCCACAGGTCAAGATTTCTCTTGAACTGCTCTGCCTCACATGGACCGGGATTTTATTCCACAGCATAGGGAGTCTGGTGATAAATCTCTCCCCTCCAGCACGCCCTATTTATATCCGTGCTAAGGTTTAAGTCGCTTGCTCTAGTGGTTTTGGTGGATTTGGATTTTTTGAGGTGCAGCATGTCCATTAATTCCGGGTTGGACATGGCCTTGTATGTCAGGCACATGTCACCTCTGAGCAGACGGTATGTGACTGAATAGAGCTGGAGTTTCTTCAATCTGGCAGCATATGACAGATTTTTTTGGTGAGGAACTTTTGGGGTCTCTCCAATTGCTGCAGATGTCGGGTGAGAATCATTGGTCTAATAAGTGAAGAGTACAGAGGAACAATGACCTTTTATTGTTTTTCTTTAAGCTTTTAACAACTGGTAAACGTTTTTTCTCTTGGACATCACTAATACAGAATAGTCATTGTCAAATCATATAGTATTTCTTTCATTTTAACTGGATAAATAGTCCATACAGCTTTTAAGACTAAATCCTCACCCTGACTTTCTAATCAGTGAACTTGGTGAAGATTTTTTTTTACTCAAGAAAATTTTTATTTTCAAGTAATATATAATTCCGTAACATTTTATACATGAGATTTTGCATAACTATATAAAATATATACAGCAGCCTGACATTAACAGTTTTGGTTGTAAGCAAGTAATATTAGTTATAACAATCTGCTCATCAGAGAATATCAGTTCATTGATGTGAAGTAGCAAGCAATGACAATTTTTTTCCACGGATTGTTAACCAATGGTCTTGGAAAAATCCTTAGTTCTTTAATTTTCATTTCCATCAAAATTGAGCTCTTCGGTAGAGTATAATAATCTTCCAAAGTTGGTGATATGTTTGAGTTCCATCTTCTGTTTATACATTTCCTTGAAATTGCAAGTATTGTCCATAACAAAAACATATTTGTTTTGTTCAGATGTAGACCTTCATTCACATTCAAAAGGATCAGTGCTTTAAATAAGATAAAATAATCATTAAACAAAGCTCGTAAAAATGTATTAATTCCATTCCAATATGGTTTAATTTTATAACAATCATAAAAAATATGATTCCAATCTGCTCTATGCATCTGTTCACATCTCCAACATATTCCATTTGTGGAGGATCTGAACTTAGTCATTTTATCTGGGGTTAAAAAAGCTCTGTGTATAAATTTGCAATTAAAGATTTTACAATATTGTGTGTGGGAAGTATATTTAACTGATAAAATATTTACTTTAATTTCTTCATTTAGTTGTAATGAATAAACCTTTTGAGATGTTTAGCCAGTAAGTAGCTTTAGGTGTTGTTTTATAGATTATTAGTTCTTTATATAAGTAGGATACACTATTTTCATTGTTATGGTCATTATATATAGTTTCATACAAGTGATTTATGAGTTTCGGTATAGTTTTACAAGAAGAATTATTAATTATTCTGCATAAATCTTGGGTATACATTAGAATGCTTTGTAGAGTCAGCCAATCCTGTGATTGAATTTTTTAAGTTGTTTTTATCCCTTGTACGTCTAAAACTTTTAACTCTAATACACTGTAACCAACAATAAAATTTATTTTGTTCCCAAGAAATGATTACTTCTCTATATATTTTATGGGGATAGCCTCTTGTTATGGTAAAAGGTACTAAGAGGTTAATCCAAAACTTTAAATCCATATTAGCATTTATAAGTTTCCTAAATGAGTTGATGTAGTAATTAATCAAATGCGTTTTAGTAGGTTTTGCTATATTGTACTGCATGCAAATATTTAGTAGATACCAAGGTTTATTAATTTTATCTAATATTGGAAACTTGTTTAAAAGTGCAAACTCATTTGTTGATGCAACAGTTAGTAGCTCTTTCCAATTAGCACGCTGATTTGAATTTATCCAGTCTGCAATAGTTTTGAATATAGATGCCTTTATATACGTTTCTATATCTGGAAAGTTTAATCCTCCTAGTTTCTATGGCCTAATATGATGCGTTAAGGCAATCCTATTTCTCTTAGGAAACCATAAGAATTTTAATAAAGATGAATTGATTTCTTTGAAAACACATTTTTCAGGAGTCAAGTGAATAGTTGTAGCCACATACAAAATCTTGGGTAGTAAAGCCATTTTTATTAATTGTAGTCAGTCTTCAAAGGTTAATAGTACTTTATTCCAGCTGTCAATACAAATTTTTATTGTATTAATATTGTTGTAATTTACTGATGTTATCTCATTTAAATCTTTACTTAACACTATTCATAAATACTTTAGAGTAGATTCTTGTTTTCCTATAATATGGTTTTCTTTAACCTGAACTTCTTTTTTTTAATTTAAGAATAAAAATTTAGATTTTGATCTATTAAAGTGAAGACCTAAAATCAAATAAAACTTCTCAATCACTGCATCCAGCTCCTCTAAGGACTCTTTAGAATTAAATAAGGTTAGTAGTATGTCATCGGCAAAAAGCATTATTTTAGAATTATATACATCCACCCCTTTATTTTTAAATTATTGCATATTGTTTCAGCTAATACTTCAATGGCTAGAGCAAAACTAATAGGTGACAGAAGACAGCCTTGTTTGGTGCCTTTTGTTATATGAATAGATTCCGATGTAAAAGGGTCTAATTTAACATAGGCCAAATTGTGTGTGTGTGTGTGTGTGTGTGTGTGTGTGTATATATATATATATATATATATATATATATATATATATATATATATATATATTTTTTTTTTTTTTTAATAAGTGAATGAAACAAGGGGGAAAGTCGAATAGTGCAAATATTCTAGATAGATATTCCCAATTTAGAGAGTCAAAGGCTTTCTCTATATCCAAACCTACTATAAAAGTGTCTCTCTATTTTACTTAAGTAATCTATAACAGCGAGTATCCTTTTGATATTATCATGCGTGTGTCCATTATGTACAAATCCTGTTTGGTCATTAATTGTTTTAGATAATGGCATCTTGATTCTATTTGCTAAAATTGACATGAATATCTTGCAATCATTCAGTAGTGATATGGGCCTATATGAAGTACATAAATTTGATGTTTTATCCTCTTTTAGAATCGGAGTAATTAAAGAATATTTCCAAAAGGGTGGTATTATTGCATTTGATTGAATGTCTGTTAAAAATTTATGGAGAAGGGAGATTATCATTGGATTGAAAAGTTTGTACAATTCCATAGTAATACCATGTATTCCTGGTGCTTTGTTGGTCTTGCCTTCTTTAATTCTGTCAATAATTTCCTTATAGGATATAGGCTTTTGTAATTCTGATTTTAATTCTTCTGGCAATTTTTTTAATATTTATAGAATTAATATTCATGTTTAGTTGGTCAACATAAGATTTCTCTTTTTTAAAGTGTTCCATGTAGTGATGTCTGAATGGATCAAGAATATCTTCTATATCTGATACTTTCTTTCCTTTCATTTTGTGATAAATGTTAATATTATTAGCTGTGATTTGTATTTTGACTCTTGTGGATAAGTTGTGCAGATATTTGGTGGCTAAAGAATTTACTTCTATTTTTTTCTAAAGGTAAACTAGTTTTATGTGCTAACATTTCATTAGACTTTTATTTAACTCCTCTATTTTCTAATTTGTGGAGAGTCTTGTTTTTTTTTTCAGTTTTTATTGATGTGAGTTTGGATTGTACGTTTAATAATTGTGTCCCACTTTTTTAATTTATTTTTGTACCAACTAAAGGTTTTACCAAATATATAAGCTTTTAATGAGTCCCATATCATTACTTTATTGATTTCTGCTGTATAATTTGTATCTAGAAAAACCTGTAACTCTGATAACAACCAAGGTTTAAATTCTTTAATTTTTGTTATACATGATGGAATTCTGGAGAAGAGGATTAACGGTTTGAAATCAGTTTGGATTTTTAAAATCAAATAATCATGATCTGAAAAGGACATGGAGTAATCGAGAATTTATTGATTTTTAAATGCAGACCTTAAACAATTAATATTTTGTCTATTTTAGTTTGGGTGCCAAATCTACGGTCTTGGTGTGAAAACAATTAAGATTTATCATCTTTTAGATTAAATGCATCTAGTAAATGAAATTAATCAAGCCACTTTTTTAAAGATTTAAAGATGGAAGAAGTCCAAAGGGGTCTCTTATTAGTAGTTTCAGAAGAATCTAGAATGCAGTTGAAATCTTCTCCCATTATTAAATTACCCTTATAAATATTAGAGATAAAATCTAAGTGTTTTTGATTGTTCCTACTCCAATGCCAGGAAACCAGTCTAGATTTACCAAAGTCCATATTCTGTTTTTAAATTTGATTACTACGAAAGCAATGAGACCTTCTTTGTCTTCATGTTTATAAATGATTTCTGGTATTATAATATTCTTTTTCCATAAGACTGTTACACATTTAGTCTTTGTCTTATGAGCAGATTGAGCTAAGATTAAATAATCCTTGGGATTCCAAGAATAACTATGATTTGTTTTGAAATACATCTCTTGAAGGAAAACTACCTGAGCTTTGTTTAATTTTACATATTTCAATACATTTGATCTTTTACTTGGGTTATTTAAACCATTGGTATTCAAGGATAGTAAGGTTACATTCCATATCAAATTATTGTCAAAAAGATAAGATTTTATTGCTTTTCTTTTCTTTTCTTTTTTGACTGTTTAATATAATCCTCTGATAATAGCAAATTTTGTCTTTATGTGTAAGTATTTAAAGCAGATGGTTAAACATTTTCATATTATAAATATCCATAGCGTACTATTTTGGTCAGGCTTAAAAATAAATTTTTTACATGATATCAAGATAAATATGACAAAAAATGATATAAGTGAATTCCACTCTAGACATGGAATGAAAATCATTCCTAATCTAATAGATAAAAATAAAACTATTACATTATCACTCATACCTTTAACAGACATAAACCTCTGAGCTCCATAAACTATACTAATATCCGGAGAATAGTTTGTAAAGATAAAATGTCTATTCTATGTTCTATGAATAGTATTAAAGATAAATAAATAGTGCAAAAAAGAAATATATATATATATATATACATTGTTTCTCTTTCTAAGAACTCTGACTCAACTAGACAGTCTGATATTGTTCTACTGTCCATAAATGTTGATAACATTAGTTGTAGTTATAACTACTTAACAATTAAAGTTTATATAATGTCAACAAGCGTTCTTGTTATATTCCTCTAGATATTCTCCCTAATGGAAATGGCTGTATTGTTTGGGATGCAGCACTAATGGTATTACTCATATGAGAAACTATACTTCATAGCAAATTGATTAATATGTATTTAATTAAAGTTTTACTATTATCTGTAATTACCCACCATAGACTCCTATTCAGATATCACAAATCATGCTAGTCCAGTCATTGGAGAATAAAAATTACAGTTAAAGGAATTGCATATATTAACTTGTTTCTTGGAAGATGCAGAAATATTACTTAACTTGTTCTTTAGTAATATTAGTAAATGCTATAGATTCTCATGCAGAGACAAAGTTTGGAGTAATGAGTTAAAATATATTAAATTCCAATGTTATACAATTTCCCTAGTAGCTAAAAGGTCTGAAATATTGTGTATAATTTTATAACAGACTCTTTAGTCCAGGTTGTAACAAGTTACTTTCTTTAGGTGTCCCATTCATGCTGATTTCCTACATATTATTATTTTAATGTCAGTTTGAAGTGCACTTGGTCTGAAGTAATGTCATATTGTTAAACATAACCTGGATAAGTTTCTAGAACAAGGAATCAATCTAAACAAATATCTTAGATTATTATGTAATCTACCAATTACATCAGAGTAACACATACATATTTCTATCAACTTTGCTGATTATTGATTAAACTTGCCCATAATTAGTTGTATTAAGAGATTAACAAAACAATTATAATTGTAAAAATAATTTGTCCAGTATTCATCTACTATAAATGTTTCAAAAAAATTTACACCTCTTTTTATATTAAATATTATGTAAATTCAGAAGCTGTCATCTATAAGGAAGGATGTTTTGCACATTGCACTGAGTCAGCAGTATTAATAATTATACTGAAGCTGTTGAAAGACTGGATATCACACTATCAGTAAGATGTAAATTATGTACAACTAATACTGCAGTTGCCATAACTAAATGTATAAAGCCGAAAGTATACTTCTCTCTAAATCCATCAAGAATTAAGAATATTCATTGCACAAAGTAATACAGAAAAAACTATTAAAAATAAGTTTGAATGCTTTTTGCAAACTTAAGATACAATACTTACTGACTTTTCATATTTATGACTCATTTTCTGGCTTATATATATCTTATTTCTATTGTGTAATGCTTAGTGGAAACACAAATAACTGTTTAACTGTGCCTGCCGAGAATCATCTCAGAAGCTTCGCAGAGTCATTTGGAGGTGATGTCAGTGTTTTCCATTGCCATGGGAATCTAAATTCGGTGAGAAAACAGATTGGGCTTCAAGGGAAGCAGACTGAAGTGCTCATGAGGCTTGGAAATTAAAAAAGCTTCACTTCTGCCTCCCAATTAAGTGTACTTTCCCTCCCTTTTCTTTTTCCCTCACCCATTCAACCAAACTAGCAAAGAAAAAAGGAAAACAAAAAAACAAAACAAAGGGGAAGCAAACCGAGGTGCATACAGCTGCTAAATAAAGAAAAAGCACAAAACAAAAACAGAAGAATGTTAGCACTCCAACGGACACCAAAATTTATTCCAAAACAGTTAAGCGCTTTCCTCTCCACTACAGAGACTTCCTCAGAACACAAAATTAGCCTCACGCAACCAAGTTAAATACCCCCATCAATTGTTCAATTGAACAATTAAACATTTTTAAAAGCAATACCATAAACATTCAACAAACCATAACGCACAAAAAAACTCATTTAAAAGTTATAAAAACATTAAATGCATATAAATTGCACTCAATCGATCCATTAGTAAACTTTTAACAAGTTTAAAACTCAACATTATTACTAAAATTGTTAACAAATATATGTATGTAATCTCCTAACCATTAACCTGAAATTTGTTCAAGTTTCTGAACAATTGATGGGGGTATTTAACTTGGTTGGGTAAGGCTAATTTTATGTTCTGAGGAAGTCTTTGTAGTGGAGAGGAAAGCGCTTAACTGTTTTGGAATACATTTTGGTGTCCGTTGGAGTGCTTACATTCTTCTGTTTTTGTTCTGTGGTTTGCTGTGCTCTAGTGGAAATAAAGAAAAAGCACCAACGGTCATCCGAAACTGCAGACCCTCAATTTACAAAAGCATCAGCAAAGCTACCAGTCACCCAACAACCAAAAAGGCAGCCCCTCGTTGGGCGGGATTCCAAAGTCTGGGTCAGTGATGGCTGATGTCGCCTTTCCCCGTATCGCCAGCCTGGGGTATAAAAAAAAGATCATCCGGACAGTCTTTCTCAGTGTTTCTTGCCCCAGATGTCAGGTGCCCTCTAAGGAGCTAAATTTGAAAATAGAGAAATAAATTTACAACAAAACAACATAAAACCAAATAAGATACACCATAAAGATTACCCCAGGTAGCTAAAATGGGGGTAGAAACCCAAAAGAGATACCACAGAGGGGGTAGGTGGGGGAGAACCTTGACATCTACGTGGAATGTGGCCTGATGTCAGCTGGCACAGTTTTTTCATGAAAAAGAGTAGATCGAATGCAATTTCAATCCCCATTTAGAAACTGTCTGTTCTGTTTGGCTTTTTCCTGCATCCAGCAGCCGCAAGCTACAAAAGCTGGTGCAGAAGTCTCTCTCCTTTTTTTTGAGGATTTGGGAAGAAGGTAGGCAGGTGAATAGCTTGATTTCAGGGACACCCTGGATACCACTTTTGGCATGAATGATTGGTTCAAGAAAAAAAGAAACTCTGTCCTGATGAAAATGATGTGTATTGCCATTGCCATAGGTCATTTATACCTCTTAGAAACTGTCTTAGCAATGGGTGAGAAAATACAGGAGTATCAGTTATGTTTGTTTTTGTGTGATATTGCATGTATTTTATTTTTGGAAATATGAGGAAATTGTAGACATTTCTGCCAAATATTCTAGGATCTGTGGAGGATGGCTCACTGATGGTCTGATGGTCTTTGACCCTTTGCTGTTCCAATCTAAAAATCTCTTCCATTTTGCTGAGTTCTATGTTTTCTAGTGGAAGGTCTGCCTCATCCATGATGATATTTTTACCCTTGAAAGTGTATCCTGAGGAATAGTCATGAATCTTCCCAGCTGTCAGCTTTCAATTTTTTCAAAGGCTGGGGTGTCCTGTAATTGTGCTGTGTCAGAAAGAAGAAGGCCATTGAGGAAGGAGGCCGATTGGTGTGTGTCAATGTCAGAGCTGCCGTGTGGGTACCAGTGTTGTCTCTCTTAGAGTATGAGTATTATTTTATTTGGTTTTAGTTTGCTCTGTCTTGATCCTTGGTCATCAAAGGAAGAGGTGGGAAGGCATATAGTGTTAGAGTTCCTTTCCAACTGAAGGAGAGCCTGCCATCATGAGATGGTATGTTTATGTCCTTGTAAAAAAAAAAAAAACTCAGATGGTGGGTGGGAGAAAGATTGAAAAAGATCTGCACCCCCCCCATGCTTGTTATATGTGTAAGAAAATGTCTGGATGCAACAAGCAATCCATGATGATCCATGATGTTGTAGGCTGTCCTAGGCTGTCCGCCAGTCCTTCCTGGGGGTACAAACTGGGATTGCTCTTGTATTTTCATTTGTAGGGAAATATCATATCATTTGACATCTTAGGAGGGGAGGAATGAATGGAATGGGTACCTCTGTTGTTTATATACCATATAACTGGTATGTCTGTCTTTATTTATTAGATGGCCTGATGCATTAACTTTTGAAGGCCTTGATTGCATGTATCACTGCTAGCATTTCTTTTTTTTTGGTTGTGCAGGTGCTTTTGTTTTTGTGTCCATTGTCCATGGAATGCATCTGCCCTCCAATGCCCCCCCATCCATGGTCATCCATGGTCTGTTGTTTGAGTTTGACTTGTAGGCTTGCTGTTGAAAGGCTGACTTTTGTTATCTGGCTTTGCTGAAACCACAGAAATTCTTTTTGAAGGAATGGAATGAGTGGGATCAATGCTTCAGGCTGTGTGGCTGTGTTGAGACCATAGACTTTTTAGACATTTTAGATACCATTGTCATTTCCTTAGCGTGTGGAATCAGAAGAAATGCAGAGCCCCATGAGATTCCAGGGCCTGCAGGAGGGCCTGGCTGATCTTTGTGTGTGTGTTGGTCTTCTGTGTGTGTTTATTCTGGTAAATTGTTTTTTGTGTTTCTTTTGTTGTCTTTGCATTTGTCTGTGTGTGTATCAGTGTGGCACCAGGAAAGGTATTTGTTGGGATGGACTTGCTTTGTGATGAGTGGAAACTGTGAGTGTGTAAGGCCTGCAGTAGGTAGATGACATAGTCCAGTGTTTTTTTGTAAGGCTCTCAGTGCCTGTAAGCTATAGCATGTGTGTCCTAGGGTAGGTTGCATCCCCTATGCTCTGGCCCAATGTGCTGATGCAGGGCCTGATGAAGAATTGCATATGTGGAACATAATAGATAAGATAATGGGCAGAATGCAAGATGCTAATGGTAAATGCTTGAGCAATGCAAAATGCTCAGGTGCCTTTCAGCAACTTTGGCAGGTCAGCCAAATGCTTTGCAAGACCCCATGCAGTTATGCCTTACCAAGGTCACAGGTTGCCATTTGAGAAGTTGCCACAATAATTTAAGTGAATTTTTGAAGTTTCATTCCAAGGTATTTTACCAAAATTCTTTCCTTGTGGGTCTCCCATGGTTCAGGGAAACTTCTCCTTGGAACAGTCTTTGAACAAATAAATTGCTTGAATTTTGATTGCTCTTATTTTTTTTTGAGAAACCTTTTTGATTGAGTTGTTTTGAAGTTGGTTTTGTATTTGTTTGATTTGATTGGGTTCTCATGATGATGTCTTTTGTCTAGGTGTCCAGTATGCCCTTTGTCTATATTGTCTGTATGTCTTTTGTCCAAGTATCCATTTGTATTTTGTGTGCCTTTGTAGATAATTGAGAATAAATGGTCCTGTCAAGCCAAAGTAGCTGAGATCTGAGTGAGGAGCAGTGATTTGAGCTGCCCCTCTCTGAGTGGAGAGATTCTGTGCCTCGCCTCTCTGCTGCCCCACCCTTCTGTTCCTGAAATAGTCTGAGTTAGCCCTCCTCTGTTTGAGCGCCTCTCTGTTTGCTGTGTCTGTCTTGGCGCGTCTGTGTGAACTCAATTCTCCTCAGGCTGGTCTGGGGCTGGACCTGATCTTGGAAGACCAATGTTTGCTGATTCCTGCTGACTGTTAAAACCTCTTTATCTTTTCTTGTTTGCTCTTCTGCTCCTTCTTGTGGTTTCTTTTCAAATTTCTGTAGTTCTAGCAAAGTGGTCCAATTTCTCTCCTTATGTAAGCTGTCCTGCGCTTTATAACCACATGTCTGCTGTCTGCGGGTGTTAGCATATACAATTGTGTATGATATCCATGCTGGAAATCCTTGCTGCTCTACATTGAAAACCTGCATCACCATATCCACACTATCCCTATTGGTTGGTAAAGCCAAAATTATTTCGGTAATTCCAATCATAAATCTAAGATAGATGACTGAATTTCTTTTGCAATACAATCAGAAGCCAACATGTATTGCTGAAGAAATTGAAATTGACAATTTATAATCTTTTCCCCCTTCTTGGAAAACTCCTATACTTTCTTTCCCCAGAATTCCCCCCTTTGGCCCCTTCTTTCGAGTGGAAGAAACCCCTTGTGTATGCCCTGAGAGGTAGTTGGGGTCCCCTTGTACAGAGTGTGGGGTCTGTGCCCGTGTGGCTTGGGTGCCTTGTACAGGAGTTCTAAGGGACCTCAATTAGGAGGGTTCTGAGCCACTCAGGAGCAGGGGAGCTTTAGGAAAGGAGCTTTAAAAGCTGAGAAATATCTAAGGTATTCGTGGAAATAGCCTTAAAAATTCCTTAACCTTTGAAGAGGAATCTTAGAAAATCCCTTAAAAAGGAGATAGAGGACCTCAGGAGGGAAAGAAGAATTCCTTCCTCCTTCCCAAGGCCTCCCTCATGAGGCCCCCTCTCCTCACTCCTCCTGAATCTTAAGAGGCCTCCTGGTCCTCATCCTCCAGAATCCTCCCTGGCTGCTGTCGGAGCCTTGAGGGGAAGGCTGCTCAGCCTCTGTCTGATGTGGCTGAGAACACCAATATGCACTCCATATCCTCGCAAGTGAATCAAGAATGCAGCAAAGACTTTTCAAGCAGGCGAGCCCCACAACGGCTTCTGTGCATTATCGGTTTTTTTTTTCCTCTCTGCATTCTCAGCAACCACTTTGTAAATCACTCCAACAGCTGCCAAAACTTAACCACAAACATAGGTATTGCTCTAAATGTTTACAACAGTCATTAAACATTTAAATACCTCAATCATGAGCACAAGATAGCATCTCTGAACAACAAATAGTCATATGCGCGCATTGGGAAGCTGTTCAAGCATACCTCAAGCACAAAGCAACTGCAACAAGCCGATGCAGTGCTATTTTGTTATACAAGACAGGAAGAACGGGCAAAAACTATCCAGTATTAGACACATTTTAACATCATAGAGAATATCACAATTTTAAGAAAAACAATCCTAATAATAAATAAAAAGTGCCTAATTTAATCAAATCAGAGCATTCAGATAAATTCAATGAATAGAGACAAAAATGCAATCTAAAGATAAGGACAATCATGAACCACAGCAAATAGCTATTTATATTTGTGTACTATAGAAGTTAATGATAAATAAAACATGGGGACTAATTCACTATAGAGCAAGTTAGTTTAAGTTGACCTACCTGCACCTTTGTAAGAACCATTCATTCTTCAATTACCCAAAATTTAAGCAACAAAGCTTGCAGTTTGATTATCTTTTTGTTTTAGTCAAAAATGGAAGAATACACTTTTATTTTAACTAGTTTATGATGACAGTTTATCCCATAGTTAATTCTTTGAGAGAATAAAATAAAACAAGCAGTTATTTTTTGCAGCAGTTGATTTAGGGTCAGTCTTTTGTTTTTTCTTTCTGACATCAGTTCAAGCACTTGTTTATTTTATTCTCTTGAAATATGGGGATATCCATTACATATCTTCTGGTATAGAAATCACATTATTATTTTTGATGAAAGATGAAGCTTCTTCTAGATCATTAAAGGTTCTCATCTCATTGACAAACAGAATTTTTATCTTAGCTGGGAAGGCAAGCTGAGCTTTGATACTGTTTTGCTTTAGTAATTTTATCACTGGCCATACTCTTTTTTTTCTGTTCTATTACTCTGGTGGAGTAATCATTGTCAAACCTTATCAAGTTCTCGTTACACTTTAAAGGTGCTTTCCTCCAGGCAGATCTTAAAATTAGTCCTTTATCAAATATTAAAGGGATTTTATAACTATTGATCTTGGAGGGGTATTTGCTGATGAAGAAGCAGATTTCCCCAGAGCTTTGTCAGCTCTCTCGATACCAAAGGAAAAGCCTTCTTTTTAATCTGAGAAATCAGGAAGCCAAGTAGTTAAGAATGAAATAACCTCATCTTCTGTGTTTTCTGGTAACCTGAAAATTCTAATGTTGTTTGTCCTCTCTCTATTTTCCAAGTTGTCTATTTTGTTTAACAGCCAAGTATTTTGTTTCAGAAGATATTCTTTTTGAGTTTCTTCTTCTTTGAGTCTCAGTTCAATGTCATTTAGAGAGGTTTCAATATTCAATATTTTTGATTGGTGCTGTTGTAACAATTCCTTAAAAGTATCAGTCTGTTTCTAGCAGTTTGTTTTAAGATTCTCTAAGTTTTCTTTAAAGTCATCCATCTTCAAAGATAGATCCTGTAAGGTAGTTGTCATCATTTGGATTTCCTTTCTTAAGGCTGCATCAGAATGTGAATTCCTTGCGTTGCTCATTTTCAGAGACTGAAATATTCTCCAAGTTCTTCTGACAGGAAAATTTTGATGAAAGTCCACCAGAATTACTATTTATGTAGTTTGACTATTTATCTATAAGTTTTTGTTATTATACCTCAAAAAAAAAAAAAAATTCCTGTTTAATTTAACTGGTTTATGGAGCTCTAAAGTTCTGCTACTTTCAGTGTGCCATTCAGGCTCTACCCCCTCTTTTTTTTTTTTTGAAAGATGAGTTAGAAAGTGATCTATGTGTTCTTTCGATGCCAAAGGAAAAAGCTTCAGGCAGGTTCAAAGTTTTAGTCACTTGGGTATTACAAAACTGAATCATAATATCTCCCTCTTCTTTTTCAGGAATGACATAAATCCTAATGTTATTCCTTCTAGGTCTGTTCTCTAAGTCTTCTATTTTATCCTCGGAATAAGTTGTTTTGTTTCACAAAAAATTCAGTGTTGATGTCATTTTCAAGTAATCTTCCATCAATATCGGACATTGTCTCTTCTATACTCCAAATATGTGATGACTGTTTAAGAGATTCACTCAGCACTTCAACTTTTTTTTTACATTCCCCTTTGAAATTGTCCATTTTGCTTTCTAATTTATCTATCTTTACAGATAACTCACAGATGTTACTTAATATAGCATGTATATCTTATTTCATAGTAGTGTCCTTTATACTGGGCTTAGAAAAAATTAGTTCTTTCTAGTTTTCTTGACAGGAAAAGGGAATTAAAAGAGTTTCAAACTTATTTTTGAAGTAAATCTTTCAGCAGCTGTTCAACTATAAATCCATCAAGTTTTGAAATGTTCTATTTGAGTTTTTTAATAAAAAATTCTGTCAGAGATGTTAAAATGAAGCACAGCTAAAAACAGTGCTGTTAACTGCTCACCATCTTGCCACCCCCCATATTACTAATATTAACTGTCACATAACTATAGTACATCAGTAACAGTGTTGGAACACATTGTCATTGCATGTTCCTATCAACCAAATAAGACAAGTAATCCTCAATTAACCCCTTTTCGGTCATTTTTCAAGCTGAAGGGCAATAGCAAATGCAATACCTAGCTTCCACTGCACTAGTTTGTTGGTCTGTGCAAGGCAACAAACACATTTTCATACACCTGGTATAAAATAAAACAGCAGAGGCAAATGGTCCATTATAATGTGACTTTTTATTAAATATGAACAGATATTTGTTTATTGGCCTGAATTTGTCTTTAATAGACTTAAAAAGAAAAAAAAGGTATGGGCGTTCAGAACTGCCATATAGCTGAAACACCTGATGTCCTTAAGGGGTCATTTGCATATATCCCATGTGCCTCTAATACAAGAGGTTTAAGGAATTACACAGTGGAAACTCTAGCTTGGCTACATTTTCCTTGTAGTTTGCACTTTTCTTTTGCACGTGTAATTTAACAAAAATTCTGAGTCTCAAACTAGTTTTGATACAGTCCAAAGGTAATTTCCAACTGCTTACATCTGTCTGGAGTAGAAGCGGAAAATGTCCAGGGTACTTAAAAGTTCTTCAAGCTTGTATCTTCTATGTTGCAGCATACTCTCCAGAACTACAGTTCAGGAACATTCTCCCACTGCATCAAGATTACTAGGCATTTGATTATTTGGACCATAGCCATGATTTTTTTTATAGCAGTATACTATTATTGCTTGTTTACAGACATCTGTGTGGCAACCTTTTAAAGCAGCAGAAAATACTATAAATGCAGCATAACAACTTAGAACATATTTGTATGTAAATATTAGATGATCTGTTATTACAAGCCTATCAAATTACCAGAGGTCAGAATTAAACCCTATACCTTGTATCTGAAAGGTAAAGACATTAAACATTGTGCCAACCCCACCCCAACAGTCTCGCAGATAAATGCTTGGCAATCATTCTGCAGACTATTACACACCTAGGTAACAAAGGGTGAGAATCAAACCCTGTAACCTGGGGCTGGGAGGTCAACACCTCAACCATTATGCCAACCCCAAATGCTATTACTTAGCAAATATTCACCATTTACAAAACACTATGTATGGCAATATTTTAATAACTTTTGTTACACATAGGCCAAGTATCACCAATTTTCTAACTAGGACGGGGGGAAAGTGATCAAGGGACAGCATGATTGTCGCAATAAAACAATGACCGTTTGGGTGGGAAGTGTACCAGTACAAAAAAATGAGTTAAGCTAGCTTACTTTTATTGTACACGACTGTGATAAAAGTGTGCTTGACATCCAAGACACTTGAGTGCTGGAAAACTGGTCTAATCATTCACTTAATGACAGCATGCTTCACTAGCATAGCCTGGCAACATTGTATTATGTTTAAGTGTAGTAACTTGTGGAGCAGAAGGCTCAGACATATTGACAGCCAAGATGAGTTTGAAACAGCAATGATTCTGGTATTTCACACACACATTTCTGAAGTCCATTTTAATGCCCTGCCTGTATTTATTTTTATCTCCTGTCAACACATTGGACTCTCCCCTGCCATCCTGACAATTATTGTTTTTCCTTAGTCGTATTCTGCCCATGGGTTTTAAGTTAGTAGATCCAGTGCTTGTGCCTTTTTTTTAATTTGTTTTTTCCTTGCTGTTGATACATGATCTCCTACACCAGGTAGATCATAACTGTTCTCTTTTACCATGAGCTGAACTATGTTGTTAGCCAAGTTTTCCATGAAGTGAAAAGGTAGTAGGAGTCCAGCATGATGCAGGACTAACCTTTCCATTTGGTGCTGGTGGTTCCATATATTTTAAGGCACAAAGCATCTATGGGTGCTCTTTGCAGTGGGCATGCTGTTATCAGGACAGAACCCAAACTGTGAGGATCAATGTGCTTACATCATCAATACCAGGTATAGAAAATTAAAGTACTAAGTACTTTTATGCAATAAGGAAGAAAAGCACCTTTTATCAAGTTAACGCACATACACATATAGGTGTATGTGGTACACACATCCTGAAAGTAGTGTACTTGTGACTTACTGCATTTGATATCACTGTGTTGTACTATTTGAATAGAAATACAAAGCATAACCCAGGAATTCAAGGCTCAGTGATCTGGATCAAATAAAGACTTATAATTAGAACCTGAAGCAAACAGCACACATTGTACTATTGCAAATTCCTTTTTTTTTTTTTTTTTTTAAGAGTACCGTAGCAAATTCTAATCATGTTACACTAGTCTTGTGCAGTGCTGTTAAAGGGTATAAATGCACTGTAAAGTGATATTGTTCTCAGAATCACAGAATGAAAAAAATGACACTTGGCTTGCATTCCACAGTAATGGTGTTAAGTAACCAACTAATGACTGTCAGCTAATATTTTAACACCCATTGACATTTGTCCCATTTTTTGCTGTTGCAGCATTTTGGTTGTGCTGAGAATTAGCCCATAATCCCAGAGATGCTTGGGGTGGGGGTGGGGTGCAAGGGTTTATTGCTATTTGCACCAAACAGCATTTGTTACAAGTTTTGTTTTCATTTAGTTAACTCTTATGTTAACTTACCACAATGACATAAGGACATTATATACAAGTGTTGGACTTTGAAACAAGCTCTATGGCAACATATGCATGCCTGTTACAGCTGTACAGTTTTGGATAAAGGTGTACAGGCATGTCAGTGCTGTGACATTATAACACAAGAAGTACACTTACTAGGACTTGGCATTTGTGAATTCAGTATTTAACCCTCCCATTTAGTAGAGGTGGTAGTCTGTCTCTACACTGCAGGCAGTGATGAGGGATAAGTAATGCATTCTATCCAACCTAGGCAGTATTTGCCTAGACAATGCATGTAATTTTATCTGTTGTCTGAAGCAGGGATATAACCCTGGATGTCCTTGTAGTAAACAACCTTACTTTCACTGGAATAAATGCTATGGGAACAATAAGAAACACCTACAGTGGTGTTTTGGAATTTAAAAAAAAATAAAAAGGAAGGGAATAGAACAAGCGTATTTAGATAAACACAATGAATGAGTACTGTGTGGGGTGCATTTATAAATAGGAATGCACATGATTATTCACAGCAAACACCAGAAAAACTGAAGTGACTGGAATACAAAAAAAAAACTGAATGGGGCCCTGCATACTGAATTACAATATGAGAAAAATAAATCAGAGTTGCTAAATTAACAACGATTTCCTGGTGTAAGAAAATTAATGCAGACAACTTGGATAAATCCTCCAGTCATGGGAGACAAGTTACAGGGAGCAAGTGTAGACAACAGTACAATAAGAGGTAAATGACACAAGACCAAACAACTCAAATGTCCCCGAGTTTTAGAAAGATCCTGTTTTAATCATACTTTTGACCTGTCCATCGTTTAACTTTTTTTTAGGTAAATTACTGGGGATCACAACAAATCAATAATATGATGTCACAACAAATCAATAATATGATGGATTACTATTGTTCAGAAAAGACATGTTGATGCAAGAACTGTGTAAGTGTGCCACTGTGCTATTTAAAAAACAAAATATTCTGTGTTTTACAGCCTTTGTAACACATTTAGGGATTTGGCTTTCTTAGGAATTCCAGGCAAAGTTTGAAGGTTTGAGAAATGTTATGTTACCAATTTGAAGGGATTATGGATTAAATAAAATTTGAGGACAGAAACAGCCTATGGTGCAGCAAAAATAAATGCCCCACTGCCTGTAGAAGAAGACTGGTACGAGACAATAGTACATGAGGTTACTCACCTTCTCTCCATGTCAAGCAGAATACCTTACTAGCCCTCTTAAAGAGGAACCTGGACAACTGGATGTTTAACAGAAAATACACCCCTGGGATCCCACCTGTGTCCCTGCTGGACAGGGGAAACTGGTGCTGACTTTGTGGGAATATAGGTGAAATTCTTGGCTAGGCTTATAAGGGCCTCCAGGCCAATAGCCTAGTATCATCCTATGAACCTATACTGTGAGCAATCAATCACAGCAGCAAACAGCTCAAATTACCTCTGCCACTTTGCTACAAAGGGGAGGTATGTCAAGAGAGGGAGATTATAGGTTCATAGGTTGGTACTAGGCTGTCAGCCCTAGGGCCTATACAAGCCTAGCCATAACAATTCCCTGGCTATTTCTTCCCACACTATTTACTTCCCTGGACCCCTGTCTAGCAGGGCGACTGATGTGATCCCCGGGGTGAATTTCCTTTCTCCCATCCAATCGTCAAGGTTACTTTTGAAGAGGGCCAAAGAGGCACTCTGCTTGACATGTATGGGCAATCTATTCCAGAGTCTGGGGAGTCTCTGGGTCAGGAACCTATCCCTCCAGCATGTTTTGTTTATTGTGATGACAAGGTTTAGATCCCTGGAGCGTGTGGCTCTGAGGGATTGGGATTTCTTTAAGTATAGCATGTCCAACAGCTCTGGGTTTGACATGGCCTTGTATGTTAAGCAAACATCGCCTCTGAGTAGACGATATGCGACAGAGTATAGCTGGAGTTTTTTAAGGCGGTCAGCGTAGGTCATCTGCTTTAGGCCTGTGATTCTTTTAGTGAGGTATTTTTGTGGCCTTTCCAGTTGTTGCAGATGTCTTGAGAGGTACATACCAAACAGGGCATTGTATTCTATAATGGGTCTAATGAGGGATGAGTACAGTGGGACAATGACCTCCTTTTTTCTGGATGAAAAGCCCTTAGTGATGAGGTGTGCCACATAGAAGGATTTCCTGACTGTTGTGGCGATGTGGTTATCGAAGGTGAGACCACTGTCCACCTGTGTCCCTAAGTCTCTTATCAAACTTTTGGAGTTTAGTGTACTACCACCTATATGGTAATTCACGGATACATGTTTTTTCCCAAAGGGGATACCTATACATTTCTTGGCATTGAGTTTGAGCCCATGGCTCTGGCACTAAGCATCTGTTTCTGTACGGCCCTTTGTAGAGTATCCACATCATTTGGGGATTCAATAATGACTCCCAGTTTGCAGTCATCTGCAAACTTTGTTATCCAGAGTCCCTTAGTGTTGGCTTGTACTTCAGAGAAGTAGATGCCAAACAAGAGCGGTCCCAGGACTGAACCCTGAGGTACTCCACTTGTCACTTGTCTGGAGCTGGATTTGGAGTCTGCTACTTTTACAGTGTGGGTTCTGTCAGTAAGCCAGTTAGCAACCCATTGGGTGACGTAGGGATTAATGCCCAGCTTAGTAAGTTTATCTATGATTCCAGAGTGGGGGATGGTGTCAAAGGCCTTGACAAGGTCTAGATAGGCTGTGTGGACCACCTTACCCTTGTCCATGGCTCTGGAGACTGATTCGAAGAAGTCAATCAAGTTCAGGAGTCAAGATTGGCCCTTCACGAACCCAAACTGGGTGGGGTCCAGTGTTTGAAGGTTGCCAATGTCTTTGTTTATAAGTTCCATGATAATATGCTCCATGGCCTTGCAGATAAGGCTTGTCAGACTGATGGGACGGTAGTTTCCGGGATCCAAGGTGGATCTCCCCTTGTGGAGTGGGATAACTGTAGCTGTGCGCCACTCAGTGGGCACGAAACCTGAGGTGAGGCTATGATTAAACATGACACTTAGGTGAGGTGCCAGTTCATATTGTAGTTCATGTAGTACACAGCCCAGGATGTCATCTGGTCCCATGGATGCTGTATTCTTAGCTTTGGAGAGTGCGTTTTTTACCTGTGTGGCTGTTATTACCGGAATTTGGCAATCTTCCGGTATTGAGATGGGCCATTTAGGGGGTGAAGTTGGCACTGAATCGATCTGCCAGGATATTGGCAATATCCTTGGGATCAGTATATTTAATGCCATTCTGTTTTAGCTCAGAGCAGATCTGAGCATTGCCATTTAGATTCTTGACATAGTTATAGAATGCCTTATTGTTGTCTTTGGAATCTTTGGCAATTTTATTTTTGTAACTAACTTTGGAGGATTTTATGAGGGATCTCAGTTTCTTACTGAGGCTGGTAAGGAAGTTTTTTGCATCCTGGGATTTTCCTCTTTTCTGCAACAGATAAGTTTAAGGGCTACAACTCAGGCACAACAAAAGAATGAAAAGTAGCCACTTTAGAAAGAAAAAGTAAAATGCACTTAGAAAGACTTTTCTAGATTATCCTAGTTTGTCTTTTACGTAGTCATTGAAAAGCAACAAATAATTAAACCTAACTGTAAGAAAACATGGTTTGTCTGAAAACACTTCAAAGTTAATGCAATGACAGGGATTTGGAGCTAAGACATCTGCGTGATTAAGTATTCTAAAGCGAAGCACTGCATTGTGGGATACCAACAAGTAGACATAAAAATCAAAATCACATCAAGATGCTGGACCCCATGTGGGCAGACACTGGAATTACATATAAAAATAAATAAAGTGCATATAGTCTAAACGTAGTGTTAAAATGTAGGAAACATCAAGACATGCTGAAATAAACATGTTTTTCAGTCTGTGGGTGTGTTTCTCTTTAAATATATACTTTATGCATCATTGTACATGCTCTTTAATGTCCACAGGGTTGTCCCCCTATGTGGGAGGAGCATCTAACAGCAGGAAGGGGATTGGTGATACATTCTCTGATGCAGTCAGCTGAAACATGTTTCTAGATGAAGCATACTCTCACTGTCAGTGTCAGAGGTTCAACAAGCAGCATGCTTGTTTCAGCCCCAGGATTCATTTCCAAGTACTGGCACTGCAGTGCAGCATAAAGGAGGGTCTGCACTCCTGTGTGAGCTATCCTTCAGATAAGACATTAAACCAAGATCCCATCTGCCTAAATTGGTGGCAGCTCAGCTGGAAGAAAAGATCCCACGTCACTGAAAAGAGTATGGATGCTTAACTAACATTTACATTAATTTTATAGCATAAAAAACGTAAATAAATTATTGATTCTCTTATTGTTTTACATTCATACTTAAATGCATCTACAAGTTAAAAACACAAAAAACTTAACTAAACAATTCTATTTTTTTCATCCTTTGTTCTGTTTTATCCCCTTTTTTCCCCACCACAACCATCTTCTTATTTCAGCTAATAACATCTGCTTCCATTTAAATGTTGTATAACATTTTCACATAATCCTTGTCCCAAGCAGTACATTATCCCATTTATCAGTAGCACACTTTACTTTTCTACACTTCCCATATAATATCATATTCATACATATAATTCCCTCCTATCTATAATCATTTGTAAACTTTTCCTCAAATTCTTTATTCTTTTTGCAATATAAACAAAACAGCTTTTTTGTTTCTTCTTCACTACAGTCAGCATATTTTTCTCCATCATCTTATATTTCATATATCCTTTCACAGAAAACCTGTCAAATAAAATTCTCTAGAATCTTCTGCTTCATAAAAAATTCATACCCTTTTCCTTCTGTCTTTTATTGCTTTTTCTCATTTTAATTCCTTCCATGTGCACACCCAAAAAATATTTTCTAAAATTGTATTATGCCATTCTTTTCTTTTATCAACCTCATTTTCAACTTCCAAAATTTCATTTTACTCATATTATTTTTCATTTCACCATGCACTTTTTTTCCCTTTTCCCTGTTTTTCTTCCCATGCAGTTTTTATATTGCTCATATAACATCTTACCTACCATCTCTTTTTGTCTTCCATTAACCTTTCTCATTGCCCAAAATATATGCATAGATACTAAATGCACCACTATTTTTTTAAATCAAACCACCAAACTATTATTTTTATTATAAATTATCCCTTTTCTCACTAGGTTCAAATAAAGCTACAAACAACTCTAATAACTTGTATATCTCCCTAAATATACTACTTTCAAATATACAAGTATTAAACGTACATGCCTTTCTTTGAAATGAAAAATAAAAACTTTTCCACCAACCTAATTTTTTTGTTCCAGTATCTCTCTCCATTGACTTATTACACACATTCATATTTATCAAATGTTATTTCAAAATCTTTTTTCCTTCCAACAATATTAACATGTTTTGCATTTACAAACACTATATATTACATCTTTTCTTTATTCATAACCATCATTAGTCCAGCATTACATAAATTGCTGAATTCCTGCCTTCCCTTAAACAGTACTCCTCCTCTCGATTATTATTCTGCCAAGTATTGTTCCCATAATTGCCATTTATTTCTATGTAATTTAGTACTTACTCTTCTAAAGATCCATCTTCCAGTTCTTTTCTCTCTTTTTATAATAGTCAGTTCCTCAAATGCTGTTGGTTTTAAACTTTGATTTCCATTTGAGTATTTTTAGCAGCCAACAGAATTAAACATAAGTACTATATCTAGAAAATTCAGATCCTGTGTCCCTCTCAATAGAATCATTTCCTTAGTTACAACCATTTGTTCCCCAAATATTTCTGACAGAGTACTATGTAGGGAATTTTGAAACTCTGCCAATTCATTACACTCCTAAAACTCATAATCCCAGTTACTCTTTTCTTCCCCCCCTTCTTTGAAGTCTGACTGGGGTATAAAATAGCTATGCACACACTTCCAATCAAAGATCCTAAACCTTCTGGAGTTTTAATACTTGGGAAGCACACACTTGTCCTCCCACTGTTTTCTTGCAAATTGCTTTACCTGTCTCTCTTCCCAATCTTTTCTAGCCTCCCCAGATTGATTATAGTTATCATGCAATATGTTATATGCCCTACTAATTGTCCCTTTTTTAACAGAAATGTCTGCTCTACATTCAACTAAAAACTCTACCAGTGCATGTCTTTCATTTAAAATTCCCCTATACCCTTTCCCTATACTCTGATATCTGTCCCAGGTAGGGAAGACAACCTCTAGCCTGCAGTCCAAATGTCTTAGCATCATTCCACACTATCTTTCCTTCTCTAGTTATTTGCTCACAATATCTTGGTTCCTTTCTAGTTTTCCTCAGTAATTTCTAGCCTCCCCTTGTCTATTGTCTGTACACCTACTTGCAGTCAACCCTAATAGCAACATCTCCTTTCTTTTGTTGGCTTAGTTATTAGAATACTTTCTGCTACTTATAAATAAAAAATTATGTATGGTTATTCTCATCCTTGGGGAACTGCATCCAAAATCCCACTCTATTTCTTGAATCCCTTCTTCTCCATCATCATTCTTTTCCACTTTAAATTATAACCTTCGACCTGTGTTATGCATATGAGCCTCAACTGCGCATCTCTGAAATATCCCTTCAAATCAGATAATCCTAAACCACCTTCTTCTACTGGGAAGGATCAAATTATGCCACTTAACTCTTGTCCTCCTTCCCTATCAAATAAATTCCTTCAACTCTATTAATTATTGGTTAGAATTTCTCCACTGGTAGATAAACATTTGGTTGCAAGTATATAAAACTAAAGGTACTAAAAACATTTTCACTGCTTGTATCTTACTATTCATAAACAAGAGCTTCCAGTTTCTCATTTTTTTATTATCTTTTGTTTAATCTCTTCCCCCCATATTCTTGACTGCAATAACAGAAGCCTTTTAATCCATACTCTTAAATACTTCATCTTATCATCTCCCCATAAATATGATATCATTGAGCCAATCTGTGTGTGGATACATAATTTACGGCTATGGTCTTTAATTTTAACTTCATTAATTTTAGATCCCGAAAAAGACATGAAACTGTCTCAAAATATACCACAACAGCTATGTTATTTTCTGGATGTATCAGGTCTAAAATCATCTGCAAATAAAGCCAACTTTTCTCGATTAGCATACCAATTGTATCCTTGTATTTCTGAGTCTCTTATTTTCTTTGCCAATGATGCTAAATATCAAGAAAATTGCAAAGGGAAAGAGGAAACTCCTGCCTGGTTCTTCTCTTCAAACACAACTTATCAGAGAGGAACTCTCCCACTTTAATTCTTGTCTCCAGTCCTTTATAAATCCACCTAATTAATTTAATTCTTGTACCTGGGAATACAAATACTTCCAATGCCCTACTCATAAAATCCCAGCGTACTCTGTCAAATGCTTTCTCTACATCAATAATCACCAACAGCAGCAATATTTTCTTACATTCTTCTTCCCTCTGGATCATAATTGTTCTATTAATGTTGTCAAATTTCTGCCTCCCCTCCAGAATACCATACTGATCCATACCTATCATTTTTGACAACATCTTTGCCATTCTTTATAATCACTGCTTAAGACCGACATTGAAGCTGGATCTGATTGGTCTTTACCATCCTTAGGTAATAATACAGCCACCACAGCTTTGTTCCAAGATGTTGGTGCTTTCGCTCCTTTAAAATACTGTTAAACAAAAACTTCCAGATCTTTACCATTTCCTTCCCTCCTAACTTCTAAACTTCCAACGGAATACCATCAGTTCCTGGAGACTTTCCTCAAGACTGATTATTTATATATTACCATTTTTACCTCATCTCCTCCTAACTTAACTATTATTTGTTGAGCCTCATTACCTCTAACCTTGGCATAATTAAGTCTTTCATAAATATTTCCATTTGTTCTCCTTACTGATTTCTACATTTCTCAGTTTTATACAATTTATTTAATCACATTTCCAAAGTATCTCTAAAATCATCTACAGGATCTCTAGTTATTTTTCTTAATATAGGCTCTTTAAGTTTGGCAACAACCCATTTTAGTTTCTGTTGCCTAAGTCATTGTGCTAAAAGTTTTTGTGCTCTGGAGTTAAAACATAGTTGCTTAACAGTAATCTTTCTAATCTTGTGTATTTTATTTATCTAGACACTCCCCCTATATTTTAACTCTCTGCATTTGTTTCTCTTCTTGTTCTGTGAGATTCCTCCCACTCTGCCATACTTTAATCTTTGTCAGCCTTTCTAAATAAATCATATTACTTCTTAACCATATCTATTTCTCTCTCATTTCTATCCTAATTTTGCACTCCATCTTCATCTTCTCTCACTCACTATAACTCGTGAAGATATTTCTATCTTCCCTAATAACCCCTGAATACTTTCCTCTACCCATTACTTAAATTCCTCTATTTTTAACAGGTAGGTGGGAAAGCACCAGTGTCTCATTTTTACATCAATTTATATTGGTGCATGATCTGAAATAGTTATTGGATGTGTGTAGAAGCTTAAATGCACATGTTCTTGTGAAATATAAACTCTACTTAGTCTTCCCCAGTTGTCATACCTTTGGGAACAAGTATTTTACACAAACCATACTAGAACTATCCAAAATTCAAACTCCCTCAACAAACACACCCCAGCCCCCACAACAAACACCACACCACTACTCTCTTTCTCCAACCAGTAGCAACTGCCAATATCAAAAGACTCCTACAAAAATTAAAACCCACCAAACTAGCTGCAGACATTCTACCTGCTGAATACTTACGGATAACAGCAGAAGGTATAGCATACCCCATCTCACTAATAATCAATAGATCCATAACTGAACATTAGGTCCCTTCAATCAGGAAAACCTCATATCATCCCACTACACAAAGGCGGCCCATCAACCAAACTAAATAATTATAGACCAATTGCAATACTGTCTCCACTATCACAAATTCTTGAAAGAGTAGTTCACAAGCAGGTTACTAACTACCTTCTTGCTAACTATCTCCTTCAGACCATACCATAGTACAACCACAGCACTAATGTCTTTCACTAACACTGTTAACTGCCACAGCACTACTAACAACTATGTCTCTTCTATCTTTCTAGACCTGTCAAAAGCCTTTGACATCGCATCTCACACTAACCTACTAAATACACTCACTGACCTTCACTTCTCAAACTCCACACTTGCATGGTTCCAAGACTACCTCACAGGAATGCAACAAGCAGTCTCTTGGCAACAAACTCTATCACCCCTCTTACTAGTCACTCTTGGAGTGCCTCAAGGTTCTGTCCTAGGCCCACTCCTATTCTCTATATTTACTAACAAACTCCATCTATCAACCACTCATGCATCACTCATTCAATAAGCAGACGACTCCACAGTGATCTGTTCTGCACCCTCTCTACTGGATCTACAAACTCTCAGAAAGCCTTTCATGATGTAGAAACCTGGCTCACAAATGCTAACCTAATATCAAACCCTAGGCAAACCAAGCTAATGGTATTCCTCCCTAATAAGACTTCTCCCCCCTCTAACACCTTCTTCATCTCCTCAGTTAACAAACTCTATAATCACCCCATCACCACACACTAAACTGCTAGGAGTAGAAATCAACTGCAACCTTAAATTTGACATACACATCTCCCAAACAGTTAAAAAGGTGCATAAAAAATAGGTACTTTATACAGGAATAAACACTGCTTTACAAAAGATACCAAAATAGCTATTGCCCAAACTCATTTGATATCCACCTTATTATACGCAGCCCCCATTCTCACTAATCTCAAGAAATCTACACTACAAAAATTCGAGTCCTGCTATAATAAAATAACAAGATATGCCACAAATTCATCAACTAGAACACACCACTGCCTTTCACTCAAACAACTTATCTGGCTACAACTCCCCCATCTCTTACAGTATACACAATTAACAAAGGCCCACAAACTCCACTCAAATCCTGAAAAAATGCCATCCTTACAAACCCTTCTTCAACCCTATAGTGCCAATAGACTACTACACTCCTCCAAACAACAAATAAAAACCTACTTATACAAAAACCAAGCAGGGGATTCTCTGTTTGCTAACTACATAGGTAAAATCTGGAATGAATTGCCAGTCAACATTACCTCGGCAACATCCCTACTGCTATTCAAAACTAACCTAAAACAACATTTCCTTACCAAATCACTCTGCCCATTTTCCACCATAATTTGACAGAACACATCTCACTCTCAACTGTCTCCTTTACAAATCTTCCTGACTAATTAAAGTCTCAGAAACTATAACATCATAACTTAACCAACCTTCTAATAACCTACTTTATTCACCACTGCTTAAATCCTGCTAACACACACTTTGAATTTACATATACTAACTCTTCACTCTCTTGCTATCTAGATCTTCTCATTCCTTCATAAATTCCTCTAGTGTACTATTATATTATATAACACTTGTGAAAATAATACACTGTACCTCAATGTATTAGACTCTGGTGTTATTTCATCCTTTACTGATGTATATAACTCACAGTTAAGTTATGCAATGCATCTACTGCCAGTGGTACTTTGATAGGTCTTGCCAGGGATATTGTAGTTGAGGGCCTCACCAGTTCATTTCGTTTAGAAGTGGGCGTGTCACAAATTGAGTGACAACTCGGTCTACATATTTAATTTGCTCATGCATACAAGATATGAAAATATTAAATGTACACACACGGTTAATACAGTATCGCCCAGGAAAGCTGTTCTTAGTAAAAGGTCCTGTCAAAGATACTGAGGAATTGTTGGCTGTGACACCTGCACCTTTTGGACATTAATTGGGACAGTGAACCATCACATTCCGACTCTGACAAAGAGAACTATAATGCTACACGGTAAAAAGCCTGACGACATGTGTTTTGACGGTTTCGTTTCTTTGCTGATTATTAGTATATATTAGTGCAATAAAACTCGTCAACTACAGATGTTGGTAAACAGTTTACTGTTATATTTACTGTGTCATATTACAATGTCAAGTGCACTTTTTCTTCGGTTGTACATTCAGAGGGAATGCATATTCATGAATGACATATCAGGGGGCGGGATTTGGGCAGGGCTTGCTACTGCGCATCTGGTGAGGCCAACTACAATATCGCCGTCTTGCCTACATATTCAGATGTTATTCGTGTCTGAGTAACTGGAACTTTTCTCCCCGGGCCTCCGCTGAAAAAGGACATGTGTCCAGCCGTACTTTCCCGGTAAACAAATGTAAAATAAATAAATAAAATAAAAAATATGGATTCCCATCTTCCATACTAAATTTTTTCATAAATTTCTTCAGGTATCTACTCTTATGTTTATATTATTTCCTTTTAGGTCCACGGATACATCTTTACTACTGCAAATCAAGTCCTCTTCCCAACCTACAAGTAAGATTCCCTGCTGAAAGCCGATTATTTCTTCCAAAATTTTCTTAAGCTACATAACAGCAGTTTTTGATGGGATGTAAACACATGCCAGTGTAATCCTCTTTCCTTGCCAATATCCCCTTACTACCACAAATCTACCATTACTGTTTTTTTCCTCTATTTTCACTATTGGAGACCTACTCACGATTAGCATAATTATTTCACTTTTCCCTCTGTCCTTGCTATACTGCTCAATATTTATCCTGAAATTCTTTGTCAAACTCACAAGCTCATTTCTTTACAAATCAGACTCCTGCAACTTTGCATATTTCCACTATGAATTTTTAATAGGATTCAACACCCTTTCCTAGAGATAGTACAGCCATTATGATAAAAAGCTATTGCTCCAACCTATAATACATGACAGTTTTTAAACTGTATTTCCAACTTTTGTGTTATATGCAAACACTAATGTTTAGCAGGCTGATCTTTTATACATTTGTTTCTTTTCATCTCCATTTGAACCGGTCACATTTTTAAGACTTTTTGTTTTAATGAAACTCTCAAGTAGGAACATAACTTAGAACACACAAAACTATGTAAATCTTCAAAAAATGAAAAGTAACCCTCCAAATAGGAATAAATGCCCCAAACTGACAACTGCACCCATTAGAACAAAATATCTTGAAAACTGTGACAGCTTTAAATGGAGATAAAAAAGGCTTAAGCTACGTCACATTATCAGTCTTATTTCTTTATTTTCTTTCAATATCTGTACTACTTCTTTCATTATAATTAACATTTTTCACCTCTCTTTTATAGCATAGATATCTTCCTTCCTTCTGCCATATTATCCAACATTTTCTCCATCCTTTTTTTAGTGTTTTCATCAATATTTTAGTAAATTGATGAAAACACTAAAAAAAGGATGGAGAAAATGTTGGATAATATGGTAGAAGGAAGGAAGATATTTTCATCAATATTTTAGTCAATACTGCGGTGGTGGTGCTGCGGTAGCATTGCCGTCACACAGTAAGACGTTGTCCTGTTCGATTCTCAGCTAAAGCCTCTTCTGTGTGGAGACATGGGCGTACCTTCGTTGAAGGTTGTGCGTCAGAGCTGGCAACTCGACACGTACAAATCTACTGCCAATCATTAGCTGACCGGAGCTCCACTGTGGCGACCCCTAACCGGGAAAAGCTGAAAGACACAACACCAATATTTTAGTCAGTATTCATTTTTATACCTTTTTTCCATCATTTTTCCATACAAACTTTATCGCTCCACCGCATCTTCTATTATGCCTTCCGTCATCAATTTAAATATTTTAAAAAATTATCTTTCATAGTTAGTCATTTCCTTAGAATACTCATAGCGTATACCATTCAATCATTTCACTGATTCATTCTTACCTCCTTTTATCATGTTCTCCAGTTTTTCTATTGTTATATCATTTTCTAAATGAATTCTTTACTTTTTTCACTTTCATTCTTCTATTCTGTCCATTTCCTCTTTTTTATACAGTTCCTCTATAAAATTTTCTACCACCTCCATAACATATCACTGTTTCTATTTTATGTCTACTTTGCCATCTAACATACCATCTATCCTTTTTCTCATTTTTAATTATTTTCCTAAACAAGAACTCTTGTTTTTCTTGGGTCTATATTACAACGTTGAACGCTAAAAAGAGAAAATGCTCTTTTATCGAACACAAAAGCACTTAATGCCAAACACACGGAACAGCAATTTTTTCCCAGGTAAAAAAAATCACTGGGTCATTTTTGGGACTTTGCCATTTTCTCCACTGTGGTATGATCTTGGAGTTGGTATATTTAAGTGGGGGAGAGTACAGCCCCCCACATCAGTGGGTGTGGGGGATGAAGCCCTCACTTTATTTTGTTTGGATTTTTTTTTTTTTGCGGAGCAGTGATTTTTTTTTCCCCCTGGGAAAAATCGACGTTCTGTGTATTCGACATTTACTGCTTTCGGTTTTTAGTGCTCGATAAAAGAGCATTCACTCTTTTTATCATTTGACGTCATGATACAGACCCGTTTTTCTTTCCTTTCAGAAAAAATATTTACCTATATAACATTCATTTTTACTTTTTCTATATTATTTTCATACATCTCCTTTTTGATTTCCCTAATTTGATAACTTCCTTATTCTATCTCTTTCTCATAATTTCATCTCACTTCTTTTTTATATTCTTCTTTTTACTTCTAAATATATTTAAACTTCTGCATTTACATTATCCACCACTGTGTCCAGTTTGCCCCACTGTTATATAATCTTCCCACATTTCTTTCTCTCACTTATCATTCCTTTCTCATTTTTAACCTCTGCAGTTAATCTCTTTTACCCCTTTTTCCTTCTTTATTATTTCCGTTTTCCCCTGTGCTAGCCCACACTGCTATATGACCCGAAAACTCTGCCATCTGTAGCCCCCATTATTTCTTTCATGTCTTTACAGTAAATGGTATAATCAATTTCAGTCTTAAAATTCCCCTCTTATATGTTCAGTCTCCTTCCTCTTAAATCTCCACATTTTATTAATTTCTTTAACATCTTAATATCCTGTGTTATCTTTACCTTTTCTTTCCAAAGATTAATATTAAAATCTCTTACCATCACTCTTGACATATTTGCTAACAGATTTTTTTTAATTTCTTCAAACTGTTGCTCTCCATCATATTTGCATATGCATAAATCACTACTAATCTTACACATTTTATCTCATTCTCATATCACTCCCTTTCCTGGCACTACTATTATTACATCTATAATTCCCACTTCTTTATTTTCTGTAAGAATTCCTGTTCAGAACATGTCTAGTTTCTTACAGAACACACAGTTTGTTCACCCCCCCATGATGATACTTGCATTCTTTTATTTTTTTCTTCTTTGCTATATCTGATATCTAGCAATTAAAAAACATCCACTTTTAAGTTTTACACCACTGGACCACCACCTAACCTCTTCTAATGTTTCAAATGCTGTTCATAATTAATGCTAACATTCATACATCATCCGTTTCCTTTTTTGTAACTGTTTTATTTCCCAATTTTATTTTTCTTTTCGTTCTAAGTCTCCCGCCAACTGATTTTTCACTATCTTATCCTTGTTTTTCTCCTTTCTACCTCTTCTTCCTCTTCATTTTCTAAAACTGCAAATCTGTTCTATTCCTAGATATTAACCTTCTCTTGACCTGGTATTTCGTATCTACCCACCTCTTCATTGTTTAACCTTACTTCAGAATCCCTGTCTCCATACTACCTTCTCTTTCTCTCTTTCAACATCTTCTGCAGTTATATCTTCTACCATTTGTTTTTCTTCAGTTTCCCTCTTCATCTACTTTTTCCTTTTCTAATACAGGATAGTCAAACCAGAAGCATCAAAATTCTTTAGGTTTTCTACAAACAGGCTTACATGTTTCTGCTGTACATTCCCTCTCTTCATATTGGCCACACCTTAGTTTAACAGTCTTGTACTACATGACTTTCAGCTTCCCTAGAAATGACATGCTTTAAGGTTGGCTCCAGCAGCTAACAACTCCTTTTTACAATTCACAATTATAGTATATGAAACATGATGAATTTTCTCATCAACATCCATTGTTACCCACACTTCCCAATCCCCAGTCCATACACTACTTTCATCATATATTTTTTTAACATCATGTACTATATTACATAGCAAAAGAAAAACATTTTAACTCATGCTCATCCATATCTAAAGTTAAATTGCTCATTTATTTTGTTTTTAGTTCTAATCCCAAGCTCTGAAAGTCTTTTCACGGTACTACTGTATCACTTTTTTCAGTGTCATAAAATTTTCCAGCAAATTAAAGCTTTCAAATGTCACTTGACAAAAATCTTCGGCTCCCAAATTAATTAATTCTCTTTTGTCTTTAATGTCAAACACTAGTGGCAAATACTATCCTTGTCATACTTGTTCATACTACCAACATTTTTACTTTTTATTTTTAACACTCGTCATATTCTCTTTAGCTGTTGAGACACTTCAAATCTTTAACCCCTTTCAGTTCCATCTTCCATTCTTACTTGCCTTGCTGCATATCTGCATAACATTCTTACTTAAAAAAAAAAAAAGTTGCAAAGGTAAATCCTTAAAACCGGGTATTCCACCAGCCAAGAATACCTCCAGTGTTTCCCCTTCACCAGCAGTTGCTTCTCTTTCCAACTTAACAGTTGCTTCTTCTACAGTAGTATGTCCACCATGTCACTTCATGATGCTTCCTCTCCTTCCTTTGGCTCTGTCTGGTTCATCAAATCTACCAGTACTTGAGTCTCCAATTTCCAATTCAGTAGATTTAGATTAATTTCAATTTTAAACCATGATTACAAAGTGTTTATGTCTATGGTAGACAAAACAATGGTAAATGTGTTGTCAACACTGATATATATATATATATATATATACATGCATCAATGTGGTTTTGTAGAAGGAAGGTAAGCATTTGACAACACTGACAGAACAAAGATAATTTGCAGGGAAGAAGACTAAGAAAATACCACTGTTGCTGGTGGGTCTTGAAGAGAAAGCATTTGACAGAGTAAGTTGGAATTTTATGAGTAGGGCAATGGAAGCTTTTGCATTCCTTGATATAATAAGGTTAATACGGAGGATCTGAGACGAGAATTAAAGTGGAAGGGTTCCTCTCTAATAAGTTGTGTTAGAACAAAGGAATCAGGTGGGGTTGTCCTCTTTCCCATTATTTGTTTATATTTAGAGCCACTGACAAAGAAAATAAGGGCATCAGAAATTCAAGGGTATAATAGATACAATAATCATGAAAAGTTGGCTTTATTTACGGATGATAATATTTTGTACTTGATAAATACACAAAGGGACATCTTGGTGTTGTGGAACATTCTGAGACAGTTTTATCTGTTTTCAGGATATAAAATGAATGAAAACAAAGCAAAGGCTATAGCCGTCAATTATGTACCCACACATTAATTTGTTCCGCAAAACCCATATGTGTAGTGACATGATAAGATGAAGTATTTATGAACATAGATTAAAAAGGCTTCTGTTTTGGCAGCTAGGGATATGTAGGAATAGACTAAAAAGATAACTCAAAAACTGAGGATCTGAAAGCACTTGTGCATATGGATAGTAAAATAAAAGCAGTAAAAATTTTTAGCCCCCTTAGTTTTATATACAAGTCAGGCATATTTTTATCAAGCAGAAGAGAAGTGGTGTACAATATTTAATAAGACATCGAAGGTATTTATCTGTAAGGGGAACAGGACAAGGGTTAAGTGGGATTCATTGATGCTCCAAATAGAACAAGGTGGTTGTGGATTACCTGATTTATATGGACATTTTAGTGCTACACATTTAAGGCTCATATACATAAAACAAGCAGAAGGTTATAATTCAAAGTGGAATGGGATGATGATGATGAAATAAACAGAAGGAGTAGAATTTTGGATGAAGACCCTTAAGGAGAAAAATGACCATACAAAATATGATATTCATAAACCTGACAAAAGTATTCTGAGAACTAAACCAACACAGGAATGGAGAAAGATTTTGCCAATACGGATGACTGCAAGTAGAAGTAAGAAAATAGGCAAGAAGGACTGGAATTTACTGCAAAAAAACTGACAAAGGAACTAAGGTATTGGGAGAAACCTGAAACTAGTAGCTTATTGGCAGTTTTGGGTCAATTCCTATCTCTTTCAGTTTCCCTGCTTTAAAACCCGCATTTGTGCGGTTTTGCGCCAGTATACAAATCTGCACAGCTCCTCGTGGTGTCCTGCAGAGTGATACAGGTAACAGAGAGACTTTTCCAGATTTAAGTATTTTTTTTCTCTGTTTGTTTGCTCCGACTGCCTTTTCCCGCCTAACAAGTGAATTTCTAACTGATCTGTGCTTTAAAAAGTTTAAATTACATTTGCCTTCTGCTTTTTACAGTTTTTGCACTTGTTTTATATCAATTTAAGTCATTTTTGTATTGTATAACTATTGTAGGCTACACACTAAAGTGCGCTAGCCTGTTTATAGCATTTACAGTGTTTTCCTGCTGTTTCCTGAAAAACAAACAAAAAAAAAATTCTCTTTTCTCGCCTTTGCTGAAATAGATTAGTCCAGATTTCAGGTTTTGCTGAATTCCTGACTGTGGTATAGTTTCCTGTGTTGCCCATATCCTTACTTGGATAGGAGGAAGCTTCTCTGTTCACCAGTGAGAGTGGGGAGCTTTGAGCAGCCTGTCTGTCCCTGGAGGAGTGGTCTCAGCCCTGAAACTAGCAGCTTATTGGCCGTTTTGGGTCAATTCCTACCTCTTTCAGTTTCCCTGCTTTAAAACCCGCATTTGTGTGGTTTTGCACGACTTTGCGCATAGCGCAGCATCGGGCAGCGCCACTTAAACGGGTTTAAACTATTCCCGGCTCCACGAAGTCTGCTCTTCACTTTTTCCCTTAGAACTGTTCTAAATCTCAAAGTAAGCACTCTATTTTCATTCTAAAGCCCTGCAGTTGCTCGTATAAGTAATCTTATAAGTAAGCACTAATAAACTAAAGCACTACACCCTCTTATACTCCCTTTAAGTACTTGGCTCCCTACTGGTCTTTTTTGATCAGTCAAAAAGTAGTTACTTATACTATTCTGGCATGTCCAAAAGTCAGTTTTGGGTTTACTCTCCAGTCCAGCTGGTGAATCTGGGAATCTTGAGGCAATGTTACAACTGCCTTATGTACACAGACCACCCTCTCCTCCTCCCAACAAGCTCAAATATATGTGAGAGATGCAACTATATAGCCAAACTGGAGGCTGAGCTCTCTCAACCCAGTACAGGCGCAGTCAGTCAGGAGGAGAAGGTAACCACACACACCACAAATCCAGTCTCACACAGACCTATCGCAACAGCAAACCAAACACATAAACACATAAAAACATACTCGAAGGCTCTAAATAAAAATCTGCCCAAGCAGCAGAGACCTCCAAAGCAGACTTCCAAGCAACTGCTACCCCACAACAATACCCACGTATCACAGAGTTCATAAAGTCAGTGTGCCACACAGTCACAGCCATTAAGGCTAAACAACACACCTAATACACTTGTAATAGGTGACTCTATTGTCAGACACACTGACGTCCCGCTCACCAGGCTGAACAAGGAAAAGGTCACTGTAAGGTGCCTGTCGGGTGCCAGGATCCGCCACATAACACAAGCACTCAGGTCACTCCAAAGCAAGTACAAACATGACTCCGTCATTGTCCATGCTGGTGTGAATGACCTGAGACATACCTCCCTGGACTACATGAAAAGAGACATAGAGGAGCATTCTGATCATGTAGCCCAGGTTGGTATGACCCTGACCTTGAGTAGCATCTTACCCTCACCAAGAATGATGCCACAGTATAAAGACAAAATGATCAATTTTAACAATTGGCTAAAGTACTGGTGTAATTTAAATGGGATCCAGTGTCTGTCAGCCTGGGATGACATGTTCAACAAGCCACGTTGCTTCACTAGGGATGGCTTGCACCTGTCACCCCTGGGCTTTCAAATACTGGCTAAGGCTCTTGCCACCCCCATAGTGCCTTTTTTAGGCAAGACTCAAAAGACAAACCCACCTCCATAGACAACACAAGGAAAAAGAAACTAAGGGTAATGCTGCTCAACGCCAGAAGTCTAAACCTCAAGATGCACGCACTCGAGGCTCTCCTCAGTATGGAGAATATCGATATCTGTGCAGTAACAGAAACCTGGTTCAAGGCTCCCGAGAGCACCCCAGCACTACCAGGTTATACCTCATACCATGCTTTTCGACGCCAAAACTCGGACCGAACCACAAAAGGAGGGGGAGTATCCATATTCATCAAAGATATCCACACCTTCGGGTTAGTGGCACTGCAAGAAGCATCGGAGACCATCCATGTACAACTAACAGTGGGCAAAACTGCCTTTCAGTTTGTAGCCTGCTACAGACCACCCTCCCAAACTCAGGAACCCCACTCGGCTTTCCTGAGAACACTGGAGAATATGAAAGTCTCTCCAAACACCATCATATTGGGTGACTTCAACTACCCAAACATAGACTGGGAGCACTACTCAAGCCCCAACACCCTCGCCCAATGGTTCCTAGAATTTATAAACTCAAATGCTATGGAACAACTGGTCACCACTCCCACAAGAGGGGAAAACATATTGGACCTGATCATCACCAACATGGGGACTCTATGTTCCATACCAGAGGTATACCCCTCATTGGTAAGATCTGACCATAAATTAATCTCACTGGACATCCATATCCCGTCCCCACCCCCAGCCAAGGAAGCCATGGTGAAGAACTTCTCAAAAGCAAACTTCACACTTCTCAAAACTGAAGTGGAATCCTTCAAAGCCCCCAGGCCAGTGGAAAATATGGCCCAAACCACAAAATCCTTTACAAACGTATTCTATGGACACCTACAGGAATGCATGGATCGTGCTATCCCAAATAAAACCAAGACTCACTCCTCCAAAGGCAGGAGACCTGTCTGGTGGACCCCAGCCATAAATAAGTTATACAACAGGAGGAAGCTACTACATGATAGAGCAAAATCCCAAAAAGGGAAAGCATCTCTGATCAGTACTTGCAAGAAACTACGATCCCTCATAAAATCATCTAAGGCCAGCTTCAAAAGAAAAATTGCACAAGACGCTAAAGATAATCACAAGGCCTTCTTTAGTTATGTCAGGAACCTGGGTGGCAACTCCCAGATATGCTCTGAGTTAGTGCAAAATGACAAAAAATACACTGAACCCACAGACATTGCCAAAATCCTGGCAGACAGGTTCAGTGCAAACTTCTCCCCCCCCTCCCCCCCAAAAGAGCAAATGTCTCTCACAACAGAGTACAGCCTCCCTGACATCACAGATGCACAAGTGACAGCTGCCCTCTCCAAAGCAAAAAACACAGCATCAATGGGACCGGACGGTGTCCCCGGCTGAGTCTTACACAAGCTCCAAGAAGAACTGAACCCTCACATAAAGTCACTGTTTAATCTCAGCCTTACTACAGGATATGTACCCAAGGAATGGCGTACAGCAACAGTGGTCCCACTCCACAAAGGCGGTGCCACAACGGACCCCGGAAACTATCGTCCTATAAGCCTGACTAGCCTGGTCTGCAAAGCTATGGAGCGTATCATCATGGAACTCATAAAGACATTGGGAACCTCCAAACACTGGATCCTACCCAATTTGGCTTTAAGGGCAGATCTTGCCTCTTGAACCTGGTCAACTTCTTTGAAACGGTCATCAAGGCCATAGATGAAGGGAAGGTAGTCCACACAGCCTACCTGGACCTCGCAAAAGCCTTCGACACAATACCCCACTCGGGCATCATAAATAAGCTCACCAGCTTAAATATCAACCCCTATGTCACAAGATGGGTTGCAAACTGTCAGGGATAGAACCCACATGGTCAGAATTGCAGGTGCCATGTCAGACTCTAAACCATTTCCAAGTGACGTCCCACAGGGCTCAGTCCTGGGACCTCTCTTGTTCGGTATATATTTCTCTGCGGTACAGGCTAACACGGGAGGACTATGGCTGACCAAGTTCGCAGATGACTGCAAACTGGGTTCCATAATCGACTCGCCGACTGACACAAGTGTCCTCCAAAAGGGCCTCATAGAGATGGATAACTGGTGCCAGAGCCATGGCCTAAAGCTAAATGCCAAAAAGTGCATAGTCATCCCCTTTGGGAAAAACAAACTGCCCACAAATTACCACATAGGTGGTAATCCATTAAGTACGGAAGAAGTAATTAGGGATTTCGGGACCCAAGTAGATAGCAATCTCTCCTTTGACAATCACGTTGCCAAAGTGGTTAGAAAGACCTTCTATATAGCCCACATTATCACAAAAGGGTTCACATCTAGATCAAGAGAGGTCATTGTGCCCCTACTCATCACTCATCAGGCCAATAATTGAATACAATGCCCCATTTGGGATGTACCTTACCCGATACCAGCAGCAACTGGAAAGACCCCAAAAGTACCTCACCAAGAGGATCAATGGAATCAAACAGATGACCTACGCAGTTAGGCTAAAGAACTCCAGCTCTACTCAGTTGCTTACCGCCTACTCAGAGGCGATCTGTGCCCGACGTATAAAGCCATGTCCAAACCAGAATTAATGGACATGCTCCACCTCAGGAAATCCAAATCCCTTAGAGCCACACGCTCCAGGGACTTAAACCTCAGCACAGAAATAAATAGGACATGCTGGAGGGACAGATTCATATCCCAGAGGCTCCCCTCACTCTGGAACAAAATCCCAATCCATGTTAGGCAGAGCCCCTCAATGACCCTCTTCAAGAGAAATCTTGACGAGTGGATGGGAGATCGTAGGTTTACCCCTGGGATCTCTTCTGTGTCCCTACTAGACAGAGGCACAGTAAACTAACCTTAAAAGGGCCATCTTCTGTGACATACTATACAGAGGCACAGTCAACTAATCTAAAAGGGATGCGAAAGCCAATCACACTCTGGCTAGGCTTATAAATGCCCTAGGCCAAATAGCCTAGTATCAACCTATGAACCTATGACCCTATGAGGAAATAACTAGAGAGGGAAAAGTAATAGATTGGGATGAAAAAAGAAGTTTGGACTGCAGATTAGAACTGCCTTCCCTACCAGGGACTGATATAGTACAGTTTTGTACCTACCATAAATGTAGATGTCCGAACAGGATAGCATCTGCAGTCCTTACAAATGGGTTGTCCTGTCGTCAGGCAGCCCTTCGGTCGGCCGGATTCCAAAGTCTGGGTCTGGCTTCGGCTGGTGTCGCACTCACCCGACGTCATCTCTGCTGGTCTTCGGGTATAAAGGCATCAGCCGACGCCATTTTCCTCAGTGTTTCTTGCCCCAGATGCCAGTTGCCCTCTTGTAAAGCTAAATTTTGGGAAATGCCAATGTTTCCAAAAGGTAGAAGGCAAATACAAAAATAAACATGTATGTACATATATACAAACAAATACACCATAAGAAATCCCCCCCTAGCTAGCTATAAGGAGGGCAAATACCCTAGGAGTACCACAGAGGGAAGGAGGGTAGATCTGACTGCAGATGCTATCCTGTTCGGACATCTACATTTATGGTAGGTACAAAACTGTACTATGTCCTTCAAGGATGCATCTGCAGTCCTTACAAATGGGTAGAATACCATAGCCAAACTAGGGGAGGAGGTAGAAGAATTATGGTGTAGTTAGGATCCCTTGTAAGACAGCAGTGGCGAACCCTGCTCGGGATCTGGAGTATAGAGGTAAGTTATAATGCTTGGCAAATGTATGCACGGAGGTCCAAGTAGCCGCCTCAATAATGTCCTTGGTAGCCACTCCTCGTAAAAATGCTGTGGTAGTGGCAGTAGCCCTTGTAGAGTGAGGCCTTATATTCTGTGGAATTTGCTTTCCATGGTAGGAGTAACAGAATCTTATGCAATTTCCTATCCACTTGGAGAT
This sequence comes from Protopterus annectens, assembly GCF_019279795.1. Taxonomy (NCBI): domain Eukaryota; kingdom Metazoa; phylum Chordata; order Ceratodontiformes; family Protopteridae; genus Protopterus; species Protopterus annectens. The sequence continues at coordinate 73,563,174 of NC_056729.1, forward strand.
TGTTTGTTTGGAAATTGCTTTTCCTTCCCTTCCTGCTGCGTAGGCTACTAAAAGCTGGTCTGTTTTCCTATTGGCCTTAGTTCTGTCCAGGTAGTAGCGTAACTGTCTATGTACATCCAAGGTATGCAGGAGTCTTTCTCCCCTGTTCTGTGGATTGGGAAAGAAGGTAGGTAGGTGGATCGCTTGGTTTAGAGACACTCTGGATATCACCTTAGGCATGAATATAGGGTTAGTTCTCATGGATACTCTATCTTGATGGAAGATTAGGAAGGGTTGTACTGTCATTAAAGCCTGTAGTTCTGAAACCCTTCTTGCTGAAGTAATTGCCAGGAGGAAAGCAGTTTTCCAGGAAAGGTGTTGGAGTTCTGCTGTTGCTGCTGGTTCGAATGGAGGGAGTGTCAGTTTTTCTAGCACAAAGTTCAAGTCCCATGCTGGTAATGGTGGTTTCCTAGGAGGTTTTACATTCTTAATTCCTCTCAGGAACTGTCTGAGTAGAGGGTGAGAGAAAACAGGGGAATCAAAGCTGTATTCTGCAGAAATAGCTGATGCATGTATCTTGATGGAGGAGTAGGACAGGCCTGTATGGATAAGCTCTGCCAAATACTCCAGGATGTTGGCAATATCTACCTTTGACACATCTTTCCCTCTTTTAGTACTCCAAATGACAAATCTTTTCCATTTTCCTGCATAGTTCCTTCTTGTTGAAGGTCTGCGGGCCTCAAGGATGATGTCTTTAACCCTTTGAGATAAGTCTGGGTTAGTTGCTGTCATGCAATGTTCCAGGCAGTTAGTTGCAGAGTTTTCAGGTTGGGATGCAGGATGTTGTAGTTGCTCTGAGTTAACAGCAAGGGGATCAGGGGAAGTGTCCACATTTCCCCCCGTGAGATGGTCCTCAATAATGGATACCTATGTTGCCTTGGCCAATTTGGGGCTATCAGAATTATCCTTGGACGTTCCTCTTTGATTTTCAGTAGTACCTTGTGCATCAAAGGAAGAGGTGGGAATGCATATGCTGTCAGGCCTTTCCAACTGAAGGATAGAGAGTCCACCTTCCAAGCAAGTGGGTGGTATATCCTTGTGCAGAATTTCTTGAGCTGGTGATTGAGCGGTGATGCGAATAGGTCTATTTGTGGCATCCCCCATTTCTTTGTGATGGTCTTGAAGATGTCCGGGTGTAGCATCCATTCGTGAGCATCCAAGGTAGTTCTGCTCAACATGCCTGCTAGGATGTTTTCTTTTCCTGGTACAAATATATAGCCTGTAAGTGAATGTTGTAGCTCAGAGCCATGTCCCATAGGTCCAGAGTCATTCGGCATAGGGGGTATGAATGAGTGCCTCCCTGTTTGTTGATGTACCACATGACAGTGGTATTGTCTGTCCTTATCCTCAATTGGCCTTCTTTGAGGTATGGTCTGAAATTCTGGATTGCTAGTTTTACTGCCAGCATTTCTTTTTGATTTATGTGTAGGTGTAGCTGATCTGGAGTCCATAAGTCTTGAGTGCAGTGGTCCAGCATGTGAGCCCCCCAACCGAGGTCTGAGGCGTCCGTTGTGATGGTTTGGTTTACTTGTTTGTTGTGGAAGGACAAGCCTGGATTTGACTGGCATGCCTGAGCCCACCATAGGAATTCTTGCTTCAGGCATGGGATTAGTGGTATTTCGGTTTCTAAGCTGTGCTTGTGTTGAGACCATAAGTTCTTCAGGTACCACTGCAGCTTTCTCATATGCAGTCTGGCATGAGGAACCAGTATTATGCAGGAGGCCATGAAGCCCAAGGCCTGCAGTACTTTCCTTGCTGTTAGTTTGTCTTGCTTCGTTAATGCCAGGAAGTAAAGAGGTAGTTGTTCTTGCTTTTCCCCTGTTAAGAATGCCATCTGTTTTACTGTGTCCAATTTTGCACCCAAGAAGGTTCTTGTTTGGGATGGAATCAGTCTTGACTTTTTTAGATTGACTGTGTATCCCAGGGCTTGAAGTAAGCAAATGACCCTTTGTAAGTCTTGAGTCAGCTTGTGTTGGTTTTCCGCTTGTATCAGGCAGTCGTCCAGGTATGGATAAATTTGGATTCCCTGAAGCCTGCAGTGAGCGATTACTGATGCCAGGCATTTCGTGAATACTCTGGGCGCAGTAGATAAGCCAAAGGGCAATGCTGAGAATTGATAATGCTCTGATCCTGCAAGAAATCTGAGGTATCTTCTGCAATTTGGTCGTATGGGGACGTGCAGGTATGCCTCCTTGAGATCTAGAGTAACCAGCCAACACTCCTTGCCCAGCATGGGAAGAAGTTGCTGTAGGGTCAGCATTTTGAATTTTGGAACAATGATGAATGTGTTCAAAGCGGACAGGTCGAGAATAGGTCTCCAACTGTTTTCTTTTCTTGGTACTAGGAAGAGTTTGGAGTAAAATCCCTTGCCCTTTTCTGTGGGTGGTACCCTTTCTACAGCTCTCATTTTTATCAATTGAGTTATTTGTTTTAGAGCTTCTGTCTTTTGATTTGGTGGTAGGTTTGGCATTCCTCTTTTTACTGGTAAGGTGTGGAAATGAAACCTGTAGCCTTGATCTATAATTTGCAAAATCCACTTGTCTCTTGTGATATGGTGCCAGTTCTTTGAAAATAAGGCTAGTTTTCCGCCTAAGGGTGCTGCAATCTGTTCCCTGGTGGGCAGTGTCAGAATTAAGTCACTGTAATTGTGTTGTAGAGGCGGTGGTAGACTCTGTGCCTCGTTGGTTATTGCCTTGCCAGTGACGTCCCCTATAGGCACCTCCTCTGGATTGATTTCTGCCTCTGGAGCGTCTAACCCTGCCTCTCTGAGATTTAGAGGAGTCTGGAAAGGACCAATTTTTGGAAGGCCAGTTCCTGCTAAACCTTGGTAGCTGAACCTGTAAGAAATCTTTAACTGTTTGTACAGATTTTGCCTTCTCTTCCATTTTCTTCATTACTTGTTGGGCAGAGGAACCAAATAGACTGGCCTTATCCATAGGAGCATCTAGAAGCTTTGTTTTAACATGATCCGGTAAGGCCTGTTCTTTCAGCCATGCATGCCTTCTTATTACTGTACCAGTCATGGCTGATCTAAATGAAGCCTCCAGTGCATCATAGCCACATTTTAAAGAATGGTTACTAACCTGCTGTATGTTATTGACCATTTCTAGAACATATTTCTTATCTAAAGAATCATTAGAAGACAGTTTCTTAGTTAACTGATCTAGCATAAACTCTTGGTATTGGATCATATGAAACTGACAATTCAAAGCTCTAGCTGAGAGAGTAGCAGAGGTGTATACTTTTTTACCCCATCTCTCTAATGACCTGGAATCCTTATCAGAAGGAAGGGGGTTTTTTGCTGAGGACGCAGCTACTGCCTTAGGCCCCTGGGAAATAGTCTCAGGGTCTGCATGTGGAGCCTTGTATAAGTGGTGATGAGTGTCCGGAACCCTGTAAAACCTATCGGGTTTGGTAGGGGCTGGAGGTAAGGTATCTGGAGCAGTGCAAACATCATTAAAAGCATCATCCACTACAGGGAGAACTGGAGGTATAGCTAAAGGCCTATGTTGAGGTAAATGTAAAAAGGTCCTAAGCCTTTTTCTTGAATCTGAGAAATCTTGTCCTTGCCATTGGAATTGTTCTCTCATGGCATGTAAGGTTTCCCCAAAGGAAAATTCCTCTGGTGGAGAGGCAGAAGGAATAGATTCTTCCGCATCAGAATCTTCATATATAGAATAAGGAGCCTCAGGATGGTCTGCATCATCTGAATCATTAGAAGAGTCATCTGAGGGCACTGTCTCAGGGTGTTCTGCTCTGGGTCTTTTTTCTGGAGGTTGAGAGGCCCTGTCTGGGTGAGATTGGGATCCCCTTATTAAAGAGATGAGATCCTCTGCCAGAGTAAGCATTTGGGAACTAGAGCTGGGCCTGTGAGAGGGGGGCTTAACAGGCACAGACTTAGCCAATTTGGCTGCTTTAGCCCTGGCAAAGGCCTTAATAGACATGGCTGCAGGAGGCCTAGCAGCACCACGTGCTGGAGTACAAACATCCAAAGGGATGGTATCCGATAATTCTAGGGAACCCACATTGGTAGGTAAAACTTCAGTGGCCGATTCCACTAGAGTAGAAGGGGCCTCGGTAGTAGTCATGGATTCGGCTGAGGATAGAACCGTTTTTTCGGTTTCGGCCGAAACCGAGACACTCGCGGTTTGCTTAACCGTGGTTTCGGCCGAAACCGCGGACCGCGAGTGTCGGTCCTTCTTTGCTTTTAACTTGTGTAGTCGGAGGATCCGACGGCATAATGTACGCAAAATCTGAACCGAAAACTGTTCAGCAACTCCGACCGACGCCTAAGCCGCCGGTTGAAGGAGGCACAGGCCAAACAAGCTGCTACGTCGTGGTCTGGGCCTAAACAAGGTAAACAGTAAGAGTGGAAATCTTTATGAGGTATTTGTTTCCCACAAGTTAAACAGTTGTTTACTTTTTCTGACATCGGCTGAGGCAAGAAAGAGTCCCCAACGGGGTACTTAGCTTTTTAGAAGTCTTCGAAGTAGTATTCGGTAGTAGTAATCTCTGGATCTGACCGACCGGCACTTGCGAACAGCTTCTGCTTCGGGTGCCACACGGCAAGAAAGACTGAGAAAAATGGCGTCGGCTGATGCCTTTATACCCGAAGACCAGCAGAGATGACGTCGGGTGAGTGCGACACCAGCCGAAGCCAGACCCAGACTTTGGAATCCGGCCGACCGAAGGGCTGCCTGACGACAGGACAACCCATTTGTAAGGACTGCAGATGCATCCTTGAAGGACATCAGAGTAAACACAAAGAGAAAAGGATAGGGGGATTCCTAAGTGAAAGACCTGTTTTGGAAGACTTTTTAGTCACTTCTAGAACAGACATTGTTGTTAAAAAGGGTTAATTAGTAGAGCACATAAAATACTACATAACAACAATAAGAATCAATGTGAGGAGGTTAGACAAGACTGGGAAGAGAGACTGGAAAATACATTTTTTTTCCTCAGGTAGACAGCAAATGTTGGAGGTAGGATGGGGAGGAGGAGGTAACCAGGAACATGTTTTTTTGGGAGTGCAATGAGTTGGCAGATTTAAAAAATTCCTCGCAGAGCATTAAATTAGAAATATCAGGGAAGCAAATGGCAAAAGGCTTATAGTGCCTGCATATTTGAACTGTTTCTTACTGAAATTGGTACACCTTGTTTGCTGTAGCATAGACTAGATCCAGGCCTGCTGAATCTAGCTTTGTTTGTATGCTTGTTATTGTTTGCTTGTTACTTTCCTGAAACGCTAATTCCAACTAAAACGCAGCTTTTCAGTGCTTCTGTGGATCCCTAGTGATACCTGCATTGCTTACTGTACTTATTTCCTTGTTTCACTTGAAAGAAAGTTACTGTTTGTCGTTTTTGCATTTAAGTTACCTGTAACACATTGCATTTAAGTTACCTGGCACTTGCTCACTAAAGCAATTATATAAGTCAGCACTAAAAAATTAAAAGCACTACACCCTCACAAACTCCCCTTGAGTACCTTGTTCCCATTGGCCCTTTTTTCAATTATAAAGGAATTCCCAATACTATTCTAGCATGTCCAAAGGTCAGTTGTCAATCTCCTCTCCGGTCCAGCTGGTGAATCTGGGAATCTTGAGGCAATGTTACAACTGCCTCATGAACACAGACAACCCTCTCCTCCTCCCAACAAATTCCAACACATGTGAGAGATGCAACCATATAGCCAAACTGGAGTCTAAGCTCTCTCAATTCAGTACTGGCGTAACCAGTCAGGAGGAGAAGGAAACCACACTAACTACAATTCCAGTCTCACATAGACCTACCACGACAGCAAACCAAACACATAAACACACAAAACATACTGAGGCTCTAAATAAAAATCTGCCTAAGCAGCAGAGACCTCCAAAGCAGACACCCAAGCAAGCTACCCCAAAACAAAACACGGCAACACATAGCTCACAAAGCCAGTGTGCCGAATAGTCACAGCCCTTAAGGCTAAACAACACACCTGATACACTTGTAATAGGTGACTATCATCAGGCACACTGACGTCCCGCTCACCAGGCTGAACAAGGAGAAGGTCACAGTGAGCTGCCTGTCGGGCGCTAGGATCCGCCACATAACACAAGCACTCAGGTCACTCCAAGGCAAGTACAAATATGACTCAATCATTATCCATGCTGGTGTGAATGACCTGAGACGTACCTCCCTGGACTACATGAAAAGAGACATAGAGGAGTTCTCTGAGCATGTAGCCCAGGCCGGTATGACCCTGACCTTGAGTAGCATCTTACCCTCACCAAGAATGATGCCACAATATGAAGACAAGATGATCAATTTCAACAATTGGCTTATGTATTGGTATCATTCAAAGGGGATCCAATGTCGGTCAACCTGGGATGACATGCTCGACAAGCCACGATGCTTCGCTAGGGACAGCTTGCACCTGTCACCCCTGGGCTTTCAGATATTGGCAAAGGCTCTTGCTACCCCCATAGTGCCTTTTTTAGGCAAGGCTCAAAAGACAAACCCACCTCCATAGGTATCACAAGGGATAATAAACTAAGAGTAATGCTACTCAACGCCATAAGTCTAAACCTCAAGATGCACGCACTTGAAACTCTCCTTAGCATGGAGAACATCGATATCTGTGCAGTAACAGAAACCTGGTTCAAGGCTCCCGAGAGCACCCCAGCACTACCAGGTTATACCTCATACCATGCTTTTTGGCCCCAAAACTTGGACTGAACCACAAAAGGAGGGGGGAGTATCAATATTCGTCAAAGATACCCACACCTCCAGGTTGGTGGCACAGCACGAAGCATCAGAGACTATCCATGTGCAACTAACAATGGGTAAAACTGCCTTCCAGTTTATAGCCTGCTACACCCCACCCTTCCAAACCCAGGAAAGTACAGTTGTGTACACTTACCATAAATGTAGATGTTCGAGTGTCTTCACTGTTGCAGTCATGACTGTAGGGTTCTCCCCTGCCGGCAGGCAGTCCTCGGTCAGCCAGAATCCCAAAGTCTGGGTCCGGCGTCGGCTGTTCAGCCACACTCCCTGACGTCAGAGTGCCAGGAGTACAAAGCTGACAGCCGACGACATGTTCTCCAGTTTTTCTTGCCCCAGATGTCAGGAGTCCCAAAATGAAAAAGGTCCCATACTCTTTGCAAATACACCTCAGAAGAATGGTGAAAAAAGGAACCACACAAAAGTAAACATAAGAGGGGACAGGAGGGAGGGAAACCCAGACTGCAACAGTGAAGACACTCGAACATCTACATTTATGGTAAGTGTACACAACTGTACTATGTTCATCGTGTTTCACTGTTGCAGTCATGACTGTAGGGTAGAATCCCAAAGCAGAATGAAAGGGAAGTGGTCATAAAGAAGAAGGGGCGGCTAAAAGGCCCTGCAAGACTGCAGAAGCAAAGCCTGCCCTAGACTTAGAGTAGAGAGGTAGATTGTAGTGCTTAGAAAAAGTATGCACTGAACTCCAAGTTGCAGCTTCCAAAATGTCTTTGGTAGGAACTCCCCTGAGGAAGGCAGTGGAAGTGGCAGCAGCTCTGGTGGAATGAGTCCTTATACTCCCTGGGATTTGCTTTCCATGGTGTGAATAGCAAAATCTGATTCCATGAGCAATCCATTCAGAAATGGTCTGTTTTGAAATGGCTTTACCTTGGGAGTTTGAAGCATAAGAAACAAACAATTGCTCTGATTTCCTGATGTCCTTGGTTCTGTCCAGGTAAAAACGTTGTTGTCTGTGTACATCCAAGGAATGTAAGATCCTTTCCCCTTTATTTTGAGGAGTGGGGAAAAAAGTTGGCAAGTGAATAGTTTGATTTAAAGCCACTTTGGAAACCACCTTAGGCATGAATGTAGGATTAGTCCTTAAAGACACCCTGTCTTGATGAAAAATAATATAAGGTTCCACAGCCATAAGAGCTTGCAACTCTGAAACTCTCCTGGCAGAGGTCAGAGCTAACAGGATGGCTGTTTTCCAAAATAAAAACTTGATGTCAGAAGTGGCAGCAGGCTCAAAAGGAGGTATGTATCTTAATGGAAGAGAAAGAGAGACCCTTATGTAAGAGGTCTGTCAGGTAAAGTAAAATCAAAGGAATGTTAGGAAGAAGAGGATCAGAATCCTGAGCCTGCATCCAGGAACAAAATCTTTTCCATTTTCCTGCATAAGATTTTCTAGTGCTAGGATGTCTGGCTTCTAAAATGACATCCATAACCTGCTTGGGTAGGAGAGAATGAATCAAAGACCCTGGATTAACCAGGCCGCCAGGCTGAGTGTTCTGACATGGGAGTGTAGAACCTGACCCTGGTGTTGGGACAGAAGGTTCTGAGTCTGTGGTAAAATCCAAGGGGGCTCCAGACAAAGGTTTTTCAGAGCTGGGTACCAAAATTGTCGAGGCCAATTTGGGGCCAGCAAGATTATCATCTTGGGCTTGTCTTGTTTGATCTTTAATAATACCCATGGAAGAAGAGGAAGAGGCAGAAAGGCATATCCCGAGAGGTTTCTCCAACTGAATGATAGTGCATCCACTTTCCAAGCTTGTTCGTGGAAAGTCCTGGTGCAAAAAATCTGTAGTTGATGATTGAGGTGGGATGCAAAGAGGTCTATGTGAGGACATCCCCAGACTGCTGTTATCATCTTGAATATTTTGGTGTCCAGCATCCACTCGTGTGGGTCCGAAAGGTTTCTGCTCAGACTGTCTTCCAGGAAGTTTTGCTTCCCTGGTAGAAACTGAGCTTGAAGGTCCAGATTGCAAGCTAGAGCTGTGTTCCACAGATCCATGGCTAGTGTGCAAAGGGGGTCGGAATGAGATCCCCCTTGCTTGTTTATGTACCACATAACTGTGGTGTTGTCTGTCCGTATCAGTAGTTGTCCTGGTTGTAGAAGATTCCTGAAGGCCAATAGGGCTTTCTGAACGGCTAACATTTCCTTTAAATTGATATGCAGGTGCTTCTGATCCTTTGTCCAAAGGCCTTGCAGACAGTTGCCCTGAAAATGGGCTCCCCAGGCAAAATCTGAGGCATCCGTGGTTAGTATCTGAGTGGCAGGAGGCAGGCAGAAGGGTCTTCCTTTGTTTAGAGTACATGCCTTGGACCACCAAAGGAATTCCTTTTGAAGACAAGGCAGGACGGAGATCAGTATGTCTAAGCTGTGGCAATGCTGAGACCATACACTTTTTAGGTACCACTGTATTTTCCTCATATGTAGTCTTGGATATGGTACGAGAAGGTTGCAGGAGGCCATGTAACTCAAAGCCTGCAGGAATCTCCTTGCAGACAGCTAAGTTAAAGTTGCCAAGGTTTTGAAAGTTGAAGCCAGCTGTAACTGTTTTTCGTATGTCAGAAATGCCATCTGGGTTGTTGTGTTTAGACAAGTGCCCAGAAAAATTATCTGTTGTGAGGGAGTCAAATTTGACTTTTTTATGTTTACAGTGAATCCCAGGAACTTGAGGAGATTCTGAACAAACTGTAGATGCTGGAGTAAGACATCCTTGCTATCTGCCTGAATAAGAGAGTCGTCCAGATAAGGGTAAATTTGAATTCCCTTGAGTCTGCAATAAGCTACTACTGGAGCCAGGCATTTAGTGAAGACCCTGGGCACAGTAGACAATCAAAAGGGCAGCGCAGAGAATTGAAAGTGCCTCGATCCAGCCTTGAACCTGAGGTATTTTCTGCGGTCCTGCCTGATGGGAATGTGTAAATATGCCTCCTTTAAATCTAAAGTTACCATCCATGCATTTTTGTCAGCATTGGAAGTAGCTGCTGTAGAGTAAGCATCTTGAATTTTGGTATCTCTAGAAAAGTGTTCAAGACTGACAGATCCAGAATGGGTCTCCATGAATTTTGCTTCCTGGGGACTAGAAAGAGCCTCGAGTAAAAACCTTGTCCCATCTCTGAAAGTGGAACTAGTTCTATGGCTTTCATAGCCAAGAGAGCTTCCACCTGGTTTAAGGCCTCTGTCCACTGATGTTTTGGAAGATCTGGCCATCCGCTTGGCCTTGGTAGGGTATGAAAATGGAATTTGTAACCTCTTGAAACCACATCCAGAACCCGCTTGTCTTGGGTTATACGAGTCCAATTTTGGTGAAAAAGAGAAAGTTTTCCTCCGAGAGGGGCTTCCAGGCAAGAAGTTCATGCAGCCCAACAGAGGGAGTCATTGAGTCTGTTTTCTATGAGCTTGCGACCTGCCCTCCCCTCTCCTAGGGGTGGAAGCAGTCCACTGTCTTGGTCTATAAGAGGCTTATGTTTGAGGCCTTCCTCGGGAGCGTCTGTATCTACCCCTCTGAGGCCTGTCTGAAATGGGAAAGGACCAATTTTTAGTAGGCCAATTCCTACTAAATCTGGGTGGCTGTACTTGTAAGAAATCTTTAACTGTTTGCATGGATTTTGCCTTGTCCTCCATCTTTTTAATCACCTCTTCAGCTTCAGATGCAAACAAAACAATATGCTGAACAGGAGCATCCAATAATTTAGCTTTTACTTGATCTGGCAAATTTTTGTTCCTTTAACCATGCATGCCTTCTAATTACTGTGCCAGAGGCAGCGGCCCTACAAGAAGCCTCCAAGGCATCAAATCCAGTGTAAACCATGCTTCCCAACTTGTTCAGTGGCATGCATTAAGTCATGTAATTCCTTATCATCTGCACAGGCGGAAATGGAAGTTAGCTTTTGTTTTAAAACAGACAGGAGAAATTGCTGGTATTTCAGCATATGAAACTGACAATTTAAAGCCCTAATAGATAAAGTAGCAGAAGTGTACACTTTTTTGCCCCATCTTTCTAAAGATCTGGAATCCTTCTCAGTGGGAATGTGGTTTTTAGCAGAAGCGGCCTTAACTCCCTTAGGACCCTGAGAAATGGTTTCAGGGTCAGCAGTAGGGTTCTTATATAAAAACTGGTGGGAATCAGGAACCCTGTAATATCTGTCAGGCTTAACAGGAGCTGGAGGAAAAGAGTCAGGGGTTAAGTTAGCCTCTAAAAAAGCATCATCCACAATATCCAAAATAGGAGGAATAGCCAGGGGTTTATGTTGGGGAAGAAGAAGAAAATCCCTTAATCTTTTCTTAGATTCCGAATACTCCTGTCCTTCCCAGTGGAAATGTTCCTTCATTTCATGCAAAGTTTCCCCAAAAGAGAAGTCCTCAGGGGGAGAAGCTGAAGGAATGGATTCCTCAGCATTAGAATCCTCATAAGGAGGGAAAGAATAATCTTGGTCAGAAGAAGAAACTGAAGAAACAGAAGCCTGATCAGAGGAGTCATAATAAACTTCCTGCCTTGGCCTTTTATCTGGAGGGGGATGTGAACCCCTAATCATAGTAAGTAAGTCCTCCACCATCTTAAGTAACTGTTTCTGTGACTTGGGAGCCGGATCAGAAGAGGCCTGTGTTGCAGACTTTGATTTGGAAGGAGGCTTTGCCTTTATTAGAAGCTGAGTACGCCTGAAAACCCCTTCGGAAGCCGGTACCTGCACAGCGGCTCCGGACCCATCCGAAGGTCATGCAACAGAAATATTCAAAGGCCTAGTTGGCTCCTCGTGGGAGTCCGTTTGGGCCAACGGTTCCGAAATGGCCAACGACAGGGGCTGCAAAAGTGCCTCACTGACGACGACCGAACCTGAAGCTGGCTCTCCTTGAACGATATCATTTGATTTGGACCTCGGAGGCCTGTCTTTGTCCTTGCGTCGTTTGTGAACTCCGGTAGCCGGAACCGTATCAGACGACAATTTGTAATTAAAACGCCTACCGAAGTAATGAAATGCAAAATCGTACCTTCATTTGATAGTACGTTGATTGAATCTAGCACAAAACCGACAACTAGCTACGTCGTGGTCAGGTCCTAAGCAAGGAATACAGTAAGAATGAAAATCCTTATGAGGTATTTGCTTCCCACATGAAATACAATTATTAACTTTTTCTGACATCGGACTGGAGCAAGAAAAAGTTTCTAACGGGTACTCAGCTTTGAGTAGGAGAAGAAAGTCTTCGGACTGAAGTTTGTTCAGAAAAAATTGTCAGGAGTCAGCTGACCGGCACTTGCGAACTATCACCACACGGCAAGAAAGACTGGAGAACATGGCGTCGGCTGTCAGCTTTGTACTCCTAGCGCTCTGACATCAGGGAGCGTGGCTGAACAGCCGACGCCGGACCCAGACTTTGGGATTCTGGCCGACAGAGGACTGCCTGCCGGCAGGGGAGAACCCTACAGTCATGACTGCAACAGTGAAACACGATGAACATCCCCACTCGGCCTTCCTGAGAACACTGGAAAATATGAAGGTCTCTCCAAACACCATTATATTGGGCGACTTCAACTACCCAAACATAGACTGGGAGCATTACTCTAGCTCCAACACCCTAGCCCAAAGGTTCCTCGAATTTATAAACTCAAATGCTATGGAACAACTTGTTACCACTCCCACAAGAGGGGAAAACATACTGGACCTGATCATCACCAACATGAGGACTCTATGCTCCAGACCAGAAGTGTATCCCTCACTGGTAAGATCAGACCATAAACTAATCTCACTGGATATTCACATCCCGACCCCACCCCCTGTCCAGAAAACCACAGTGAAAAACTTCTCTAAAGCAAATTTCACACTCCTCAAAACCGAGGTGGAATCCTTCAAAGCCCCCGGGCCTGTGGAAAATACGGCCCAGACCATAGAATCCTTTATAAACGCACTCTATGAACACCTTCAGGAATGCATGGATCATGCAATCCCAAATAAAACCAAGACCCAATCCTCCAAAGGCAGACGTCCTGTCTGGTGGACCCCAGCCATAAACAAACTATACAATAGAATGAGGAAGCTACTACATGATAGAGCAAAATCCCTAAATGGGAAGGCATCTCTGATCAGTATTAGCAAAAAACTACGGGCACTCATAAAATCGTCTAAGGCCAGCCTAGAGAGAAAAATTGCACAGGACACTAAGGATAATCACAAGGCTTTCTGTAGTTATGTTAGGAACCTGGGTGGGAATTCCCAGATATGCTCAGAATTAGTAAATGACAAAAAATACACCGAACCCACAGACATTGCCAACATCCTAGCTGACAGGTTCAGCGCAAACATCCCCCCCCCCCCGTCCCCACCAAAAGGGCAAATATCTATCCCAGCAAAGTGCTGCCCCCCTGACATCTCAGATGCTCAGGTAAGAGCCGCCCTCTCCAAAGCAAAAAACACAGCATCAATGGGACCAGACGGTGTCCTGGGCTGCGTCCTACATGAACTCCAAGAAGAGCTAAACCCAAACATAAAACTACTGTTCAATCTCAGCCTTATTACAGGATATGTACCCAAAGAGTGGCGCAGCAACAGTCCCTCTCCACAAAGGTGGTGCCTCAACAGATCCTGGAAACTATCGCCCCATAAGCCTGACTAGCTTGGTCTGCAAAGCTATGGAAAGGATCATCATGGACCTCATAAAGATATTGGGGACCTACAGACACTGGATCCTACCCAGTTCGGCTTTAAGGGCAGATCCTGCCTCTTAAACCTGGTCGATTTCTTTGAAACAGTCACCAAGGCCATTGACGAGGGGAAGGTGGTCCACACAGCCTACCTGGACCTCGCAAAAACCTTCGATACAATACCCCACTCAGGCATTATAGATAAGCTCACCGGCTTAAATATAAACCCCTATGTCACTAGATGGGTTGCAAACTGGCTCAAGGACAGAACCCACATGGTTAGAATTGCTGGAGCCATGTCAGACTCCAAACCAGTTACAAATGGCGTCTCACAAGGCTCAGTCCTGGGGCCTCTCTTGTTCGGTATATATTTCTCGGAGGTACAGGCCAACACGGAAGGACTGTGGCTGACCAAGTTTGCAGATGACTGCAAACTGGGCGCCATAATCGACTCTCCAGCCGACACAAGCATCCTCCAAAAGGGCCTCATAGAAACAGACAACTGGTGCCAGAGCCATGGCCTCAGGCTAAACGCCAAAAAGTGTATAGTCATCTCCTTTGGCAAAAACAAAGTGCCCACAAATTACCACATAGGTGGTAATCCATTAAGTACGGAAGAAGTAATTAGGGACCTGGGGACCCAAGTTGATAGCAATCTCTCATTTGACAACCACGTGGCCAAAGTGGTTAGAAAAACATTTTATATAGCCCACCTAATCATGAAGGGATTCACATCTAGATCAGGGAAGGTCATCGTGCCTCTTTACTCATCCCTCATCAGGCCCATAATTGAGTACAATGCCCCTTTTGGGATGTACCTTACCAGACACCTGCAGCAACTGGAAAAACCCCAAAAGTACCTCACCAAGAGGATCAAAGGGCTCAAACAATTGCCATATGCTGCCCGGTTAAAGAAACTCCAGCTCTACTCAGTGGCATACCGCCTGCTCAGACGCGATCTGTGCCAGACGTATAAAGCCATGCTCAACCCGGAATTAATGGACATGCTGCACCTCAGAAAATCCAAATCCCATCGAGCCACGCTCGAGAGACTTGAACCTCAGCACTGAAATAAATAGGACATGCTGGAGGGACAGATTCATAACCCAGAGGCTCCCTTCACTCTGGAATAAAATCCCAGTCCAGGTTAGGCAGAGTCCCTCATTGACTCTCTTCAAGACGAATCTTGATGAGTGGATGGGAGATCGTAGGTTTACCCCTACCCCGGGTATCACTTCTGTGTCACTGTTAGACAGAGGCACAGTATACTAACCTCGAAAAAGGGCATAGCAAAATTAATTTAAAATGGGTGTCGAAAGCCAAACACACTCTGGCTAGGCTTATAAATGCCCTAGGGCAGATAGCCTAGTACGAACCTATGAACCTATAACTAAACAAATGATAAGTTTGAGTTGGGACTCAAGATCCGAACTGCCTAGACATAGTAAAGCCTTATTAAGTTTAATTTTGTTAGCTGCCAAAAAAAGAAATACAAGAACATGGAAATCAAAATCTAAACTAACTGTATTTGAAGCACTAAATATTGTAAGAGAGATAAAATAACTGGAAGAATGATCTTTAGAAATGGAAGGAGCAAACTGCATGGAAATAAATGGATTTGTGGGAACAATACATTCATAATAATGGATAGGAGGACAAGAGGGTTTAAGGGAAGGCAGGGATTGAGTAATTTATGTAATGCTGGACTGAAATATAGTTGTCAAAGAAACAAAGAAAAAAAAATGTAATGTATAATGTATGTAAATGGAAAAATATGTTAATGTGTTTTTTTTTTTCTACTCATGTATGCGTCCATGTTGTAAGTGACAATTTAATAAAGATATTTATAAAAACTTTCAAGTACAAGCTGCTGCATGTGAGCCCAATACTCCTGCATGGAATGAAGAGATTTGTTTGAAAGCTGTGAAACATTACTTCTTCTCCATCTGAAGGTGAGACCATGCAACATCATCACTTGAGGACTTCCCTTCAAATTTCTGAAAGAATGACTAAGTGTGACAGTGACTGTGAATGCTGAGACCACTGAAACTCGCCAAACCAATGCAGGCAGAGCACACAAAACTTTGCTAGAGAGACTGTGAAAGTTAGGCAGATTTTACAGACTTTGTAGGCTGCAGATATTCTTAAAAGAAGGGTCCTGAACCTGAAATGAGAGTTGCCTACCTTAATCTTCAGGAATTTACCAACTCCTTCATCCTCTTCTTTTCCCTAACATCAGTACATACAATAATCTCTTTCAGTTTTGAAGTGTACTACAGATTTTTCCTAAACCTTCTATACAAGGTATAATGAGAATACCTTACATCTGTATAATGTATAAGGATACCTTACATCTGTATAATGCATAATGAGGGTACTTCACATCTCTACACTGTATAATGCTACTTTATATCTGTATAATGTATAAGGATACCTTATATGTGTATAATGTATAACGATACTTTACATCTGTACAATGTATAAAGAGAATACCTTACATCTGCACAATGACACCTCATATCAGCAAGAAATTATACTTTAACCAATGTTTAACATGCAACTACAATGTCCTTTGTGTTGCACAGTATCTTTTATTTTTAATGTAATATTGTACATGCTATTTTTCTGTATGTGATTACTGTTTTACTGTATTGTGAGTATTTTCTTTCTTATCTACCTTTATGGAACTTTTCTCTTCGGGTCTCTGCTAAAAATGGGCATCCTTGACAAATCAAGAAAGCAAATCTACTCAACTCTGGACAGAAAAGGGGAATGGTAACTGAAAGACAGCATTCACAACATCCTGTAAATGTTTAACAGGTTTAGATAGTTAGGATACAGGATGCTCACATCCCCGGATTTTTCTTCTGGAACCAAAAATAAAGCAGGACAACCTGTCCTGGATATCAAGCTTTATTTCAGTCCTTTGCAAAGGGGGACTATCTCAGGAATGAGACACACACTGAACACCATGAAATGTTATGTAATCCAATACTTCTATCACGAGGAAAAAGCCAGAAGGGTACAGTCATAGCTTGTATGGTACAGTTCCTCAATAAATATTTGAGAAGCTCAGTCAAACATTCAGTGGTCAGTGAGGAAAACCATTAGTCACAATATAGGATTTTCTCCAGAGTCCCTGCCCCTAGAATCAGAGAGCTCTTCTAGGTTTTCCAGTGCTTAATTCATCTGGAAAGACTGGAATGTGGGTAGTTAAGAAACATTTTACAGCTCTGAAGTCTAAAACTAAACTAAACTAGAAGTTACAATATCGCCTTGCCAGTTCTGTCAGAGTGGAGCATGTTCTTCTAAAGACTACACACCAGATGTGATGAAATAAAGACAGGTGACTAGACATTTAACAGAAAGACACCAGAGGTAGTGGGATTCATAAGTCAAAAGTGGTACTTAGAAAAATCAAGATTTTTTGTATGTATATTTCTGGAGAAAAAGACAGATTAAGACATTGCATAAACCTCCAACATACTAAATGCATTATGTGTTACAGAAGGGTAGCATTGTTCAGAATGAATGCCTTGGACTAACAGGCAAGATATAAGGGAGGATGAATACACAAAAGATACTGTGAGGGAAACATATCAAGGAACTGGTTAATTAGTTCCTCTTTGATCATCTCATTGCCATCACTTACTTTCTCTTACATTTAAGAATTACTTCAAATCAAAACTGGCAAAAACGAAGGGCACTGGGCCATGCACAAGTGATGCCCAAGAATGAACATGCCAATATCTCTTACATCACTACAAACACCAATATAACACATTCGTTACTTTTTAAATCCACTTTAAAAGGTAATAGAACAACCAACAGGTGTTTCATCAACATGTACATTCTGAACATTAAGTATGAAACCCAAATGCATGTCATCATTGACTGACTACAATCCTCAGTGATAGCAAAAATTTCATGTGGGACAGGACAAGAGCATGCAAAATCATGGACATTACAAGTTAACAGAACAACAAATTTTGCATCAACACTCACTTTCTCAACAATAAGTATGAAGCTCTAATGTCTGACATTACTGCCTGACTTTAAATTTCAGTGGTTTACCAGAATACCATTTTATGAGAGACAAGGCAAACATATAATGCAAAATTAAGGTCATTCTGCAAAACCAGACAGTTGCAGAAATGTTTTATAATAGTGCATCAGGTGAAGTAATAACTGGGATCAGACAGTGATTTTTTTAACTTGTTTGCTGGGGTTTTGTGTGATGTGACCTTTTATAAAACACTCTGTGATATGTTCTAGAATGTTACAGCAGCCACACTGTAATGTTTTAATACACACTGGGACATTAACATGGTCCAGTGTTCTCCATTATCTTGCCAAAATCATTTCTAGTGCTCTGCACTTTTGTACACTTTCAGAAACAAACTTAGGCAATTAAATAATACTGATCCCAGACTCAAAACTTTCACCCTCAATTATCATATTACTTTTGTGAAGATATTAAAAAAAATAGTAACTTTAAATGGCATTTCAGAGATCATCCTTAAATCCTTCTACAAGCTATACTCCATCTGCTATGTCTCTCCTCTTCCCATCATTCAATCAGTTTTACATCTAGTCATCTGTCTAGTCATTAAACTGCTCAATGTAAGCATAAGACTTGCTTGGAGACCTCACTGAAAAATAGACAAGATGCTTCTCTTGTGATGCACAGCCCTTGTTACTCAGTGAGATTAATTTGCTTTAACCAGAATATATGATGGGTTCTTTCGACACAACCTCAAGGCTGACAGTAACAATAGTCATACATTTATGGTGTCTCTGTGTAAAGCCCTCACTACACTACTTATTACTTACTCCTGCTGTCCTTTGCACATTTTGCAGTTTTTAACCTTATCAGGGTTAATGAAGACCAGTTTTGTGGGTGTGTGTGCATGTGCCAATCCAAGAGGGTCTGAGCTCCCTAATAAATGCGGTAAACAGATCCTTTCAGTAAGTAAAAAATCCAGTAAAATGTCTTAAACAGTTAACGCATTTTAAAAAGCTTTTCGGATACTTTATCTACAGACACGTAATAGTGCAATACACAAACATGCCACTCAATTTATTTTCAAAAACACATTAAAATATTTTTGTCTCAAAGTTATCATACACTTCTGTCACTACACACTACCTTATTTGATCCTAAATTCATTTGCTTTCTAATTAAGTAAACAGTGCTTGAACACAAATGACAATACAAATGCTGGACTTTGTAGCTGGTTTACAGTTTCAGTGCCTGTAATCAATACTGTTTCAAATGAAAAAGAAGTTTCTCTGTTGCTCTTTTTCATTATTAAACTTGGTGACACTTTCTGTCAACTTTTTACTGCAATTACGCTGAAATCAGATCATTGGAAACAGAGTCAAATTATCTGTACCCTGCTAGAGTTAATAACTGATAATTCCTGAAAAGAAGTATTTACTTACTTTAGTCCTGGGATGTCAAGCAGTTTAGTTAATCCTGTCCAGTTGATATCTAGGAGCTGCAAAAGAAAAAACACACTTTCAGCTACTGCTACTGAAGAAACATGTTCATAAAACTTTATGCCTATAACTTTTCACTGTAAAGGCCTTTATTAAAAATCAGCTATGATGTCCACAGAAATTCAAGATTAGAAATCTCACATAGGTAATCTGTAATAAATCACCACGAAGTGCTGGCACAACGACTAAAAACCACAAAACAATCCAAAAAGATACACTGCTGTTAGCTGGATACAAAATCTTGAGACTTTTATTAAACACACAAGTTTATTACAAATTTAAAAGCCGATTTAGAGCTTTTGTCCCCACACACTGGGACTTCATCAGAATCAAAATCTTCCATCAGCTTTTAAATTTGGAATAAACCTGATTTTTTAATAAAAGTCTCAAGATTTTGTATCCAGCTGACAGCAGTGCATCTGTAATAAATGACATGACAAGCTAAGAAGTGAATAATGCTCCAAAATGTCCTTCTAGATAATGTTAAACTGCCCATAATGTAATGGCTACCGTTCTACTGCTGGGCTTATGGTTTGTGTGTGCTCAGCCTCATATATCTCAATGTCAGTGCTTTCTTTTCTCATCAACTTGCTTTCACCACTTTACTAATGAGAATCTAATTCAGACCTCTTGCTATCCATCTACAAAAATAAATTATTCAGAATAACATGGTTTTAAAACAATTGGGGGTATTCAACAATATATAATGCAATGTTGTTTCAGTGCTACAGCAGTCTAGTTTGTTATCGCCAAATGTAATTGTGGTAGTTCTGGAGTGTGGCTAATGTAAAAAAAGGCACATGCCTTGTCCTGGAGTGGTACAACATGATCAGAATCACTGTACAGGGCATCAAAAAACAAGCTACACTATGTTATTTCCAAAGAAGAGAGATTGGTATGTGCACTGTCTTTTAATGGTATGCACCCATTGCTGTTGACAAGAGCAGGTCTGTTAGCACTGCATCAGATAAACACTGACAGGCTACTGTTCACACATGGGAAAACGTGTGTGTGTGTGCAAGGGCATGACAACGGCTGTCTCGGTGTCTGAGTGAGCATGTGTATGTTAACACAGTTGTTCTAGCTGACTTAAGTACTCAACTCGGAGATGTTCAAATGAGTCTCTGATGAGCTGTGGCTCAATGTGACAATCTGAAAGTAAAAAAGAGAACAAAGTCTAAGCTGAAAATGGATTTCATTTTAAAAACAAACACAAGAACAACGATTCTGCAAAGATCACCCTTTGATTGTGGATAAACTGTACCCGCATCATATACTTTGATGTCTCATTGAATTTTTTGAAGTTTCTTTTTGTAAATAACTTCATAACTATGGTCAACTTCATTTAAAATATTGATATAATTGGTGTAATACTGGTCAAATAATAAAATCCATTTTCGGCTTGGAATTCATTCTCTTTTTTACCTTCTTGGTGTTTTTCTGGTTCCTGGTTGGTTTTGGTGTTGCTTGATGGAGAACGTTGCTTCCACAGCTGATATTTTGGACTTATTGCATCAAATTAATGAGCAACT
>NC_056729.1:73588652-73613652 GCF_019279795.1 Protopterus annectens
CTGAATGTTTGGGGGCTGTATTCACCCATTATTGGCTCTGTTCAGGTGTTTTGTGCTAAGAGGTTGACAGCTGTGCTATGGTGAGAACTGAATTCACTAAATGGTAGCCATTTAAGTTTCCGTCTTCCTCTTTCACAAAACAGCTGATTTGGCATAGTGGTATGTTGCACTGACTGTTTTGCACAGGGTTCCCCTGGGTTCAAGATGTGGCAGTGAAATGTATGGTAGTAACGCAGCATTTTATTCTAGCAACTTTCCAGCATTATACAAGCAATGTTTAAAATGTGTCCCTGGTTTTTAGCCTTTTGTCCCCCCCCCCCCCCAATAAATTTTGGCTTTTTCCAGATTTCTTGTGCTGCAAAGTTCAGAGATACAGCTGTGTCGAGTAGATTTTACAAGGGGCTGAGAGCTGCAGAGGAACAAAAGTTTAGTGCTGCTTATGCTTAGTCTGCTTGTATTGTTAATAGCACAACAGTTAGTGCACTTGCTTTTGATGCTGAAGGCTATGGGTTCTACTCCCACAGTAGGTAGATGCATTGCTGATACTGTACTGTGTTGTAAAGGGGGGTGGATACTGCAGTCCTTTTTGGCAAAGATACCTAGTAACTATGAATCTGTTATCAGTTTGCTATCCATTCCCTATTGCGGTATTACTAGCTTATCATTTTTTTAATGCATGCAACATAGGCAATTTATTCTTCAAGGGCAACAGGCATATTGTAGATGAAACAATGACATATAAAGTTGTTTGCTAGCAGCAACCTCTTTATTAGTTACAGATTTCTTAAATGTGGATTTTACTACTTCAGAGATTGTGCATATTTACTGATACTGGTGGACTATAGAATGTTGAGTAGACTTTTTATGATGGAAATGTTCTGAATTGGGCAGTTCTGTCATTGTTGTATGCATTTTGTTTCATTGTTTACTGGAAAAATATTCAAAACAATAAATTTGAAATGCCCTCTAACAACTGTACTACATTGTACAAGGAATATAATGTAATACAGTCAGGAAGGTGTATCAAAGAGCATGTGTATGTTTCATGTTCAAGGGGCCTATGATTTTGAAAAGAGCCCAGAGTTAATCTTTATCTGCCACTGGCAAAATGTATTTTATTTGAATGTGGGTTTCAATGCTGTTTCAATGCATGTGAGTTTCAAGGGCAAAGAAGTTTTAATGCTAAGTCTATTTTCATTGTCAGACTGCATTGCTTTGTTTAACAGATATCTATTAGGTTTGTGCTGTAAATGCAAAATAAAACTTTCAAATGAAATCTAAATCATTGCAGAAGTAAAGCAGTATGCACATGAGTGTTTATGGTAAATGGGACATTGGAATGGTGGCTCTATCGGGGTCAATAGTGAGCGCTGGAAAAACAACAATTTCAGCTTTAAAGCTGATAGTATTTCTAAAGACAATTCCAAGTCCAAGAGCAATCAGACTCTGGCCGAGCAACTCAAGCTGTTTGAAGCCAAGTTATTTAAATTGAGGAGAACTCAATTAGAAAATAGCTATTTGGTCAGAAATACTGAGCTTGGACTGGTGCCAAAGGGCTTACACATGTGGAGATATCCGAATGGGATTGACGGTAACACTGAGATGATCAATGAATTATATGTACTTTTTAATAAAACAGGGTTAGGGTATTATGGATATTATGGTCAAATTTAATCAGCAAAAAATTGATGCATATCTTGCAGACCTTGAGTGTATCAATGATGGTATTGTTAAGGATTTATTATTTGACCAGTATTACAGCAATTATATCAATATTTTAAATGAAGTTGACCATAGTTGTGAAGTTATTTACAAAAAGAAACTTCAAAAAATTCAACGAGACATCAAAGTACATGATGCGGGTACAGTTTATCCACAATCAAAGGGTGATCTTCACAGAATCGTTGTTCTTGTGTTTATTTTTGCACTAAAATCCATTTTCGGCTTGGACTTCGTTCTCTTTTTTACCTTCTTGGTGTTTTTCTGGATCCTGGTTACCTTCTTGGTGTTTTTCTGGATCCTGGTTGGTTTCAATGTGAAAATCTGTCCCTTGTTTGTCTTTTCGGCGTCAGGCTGGCAACTCGGCACCATAAAAATCCACTGCCAATCATTAGCGGACCAGAGTTCCGCTGTGGCGACTCCTAACCGGAAAAAGTCAGAAGACTTTTGAGGCAATTTAGTCTTTTGCAAAATACTTTCAATAAAGACTAAAGACATGCATCTGGAGCATTTCTCCCCGGGCCTCCGCTGAAAACAGGCTCTGTGGAACCTAGTCGGACTTTCCCGGTCAACAAATGTTAAATAAAATAAAAATAAAATAAAATATAAACAATGTCAATCTACAGAAGAAAATTAAGACATTAACATACAATATAAAGGCTAGATATAAAAACTGTAATTATATAATACTCTAGTCACACACCAGAACATTACGAGCATTTCAGAAGGATAATACATGAGAAGCAAAATGTCACATGCTGACCAACAGCTCAAAAATAAAAAAAAACAGAACTTGTACTGAGGCAAATGGAAAACATAAAAATAAATGTTCTCTGCAGTTAAAATTTACTGATGATCAAAATTAATCAACACAAAATAACTGTAGCAGCCAATTAAGTTGAGGAAAGTACGACAGCACATGGCCCAGGGAAATGCAGTTTTCTAGAAAACTGCTGCAAACGTAAACAGGTCTGCTGATTTCACATCCTGAATAAGCTGGACATACAGGAGAACTAGCATAAAATTTGGAATTTGGGGTGACATATTGGTAAAATAAACTTTTAGTAAAAGTGAATAAATAGCTAGCAATAGTACTACTACTACTACTACTACCAACAATTCTGCTTACAGATAAGTGTTAGTGCAGTAGATCTAAATTCTCTTGTAACACTGACGTAGTTAACTAATTTATATCCAGAACAAGGACCATAAAGCTATATGTCTGACAGTCATCCTAAGCTGGGACTCGTGGTAGTATACATCCAAAGCACAAGGAAGTGCGCAGCCAAGTGAAAACATTTCTGTTCAGGGGCAAGTGCACACAGACACTGACTATAGAACAACAGTTTAATGATTGCGAATATCAGTGATAGCTGGTGGAACAAACAAAGGATAACTGATCACTGTAATATAAATAGAAACTACTGCAGAGTGATATGAATAATTTGCACTAGCAGAGAAAAATGATAATTCAGATTAGTGACTCATACTTAATATAAACAACAGGTTAAGTGATTTTTATGTATTTGTTTGGTAACTGGGGTAAAACATTAATCCAAGTGATCCTTTTTCAGGTTCAGTTTGGCATCACAAAAGATCAAGTCTAAGACACAGTAAGTAGCTCTTCACAAATATTGTGAAGTTTGAAAATACATATTGTAAAACAGATGGAGATAACACATTCTTCCTGCTGATAACTATGTTTACAGTAGAGACAGTTAACCGTGACATTGTTTTACTTGGTGAAAAGGAAGAATGATTCAGAGGGAAGAGTTAGTGCAAAGAGGTAGAAATTAATCACTGCAGGATTCAACTCCTGCCAGGAGTTAGTGGGTAGAAAAGAGATTGGTCAGGCTATGAAGCAAATGAGGTTTTTTTTTTTTTTTTTATTTTTTTTTTTTACAGATCAAAGTTTGTGCCTGTATAGAAATCTATACGCTGTATGATTTGACATTAGGCAGTTTACATTTCACACACAAACTCCATTTAAGATTTTTTTTCACAGCATACTAACATTTTTTGCAAGAAAGTTTGGAAGCAGACTACAGTGTGGACAGTGAATTAACTGGACATGAGTGTTAATTTTCATACTTTCATGAGGCTAGAGTCTGATGCAGTAACTAGCAATAATGTTAAACTAAATGTTTGGAATATTTCAGAAAAAGTAGATTTACTCCTCCTAAGTTAAATCATACCACTACAGTGTGTGAACAAACACGGTCAGTGAGCAGAAAAACAAGAGTTCCAACATTTTATATCATATAAACTGTAGTACACAATAAATGATAACCTGTGGTAAGTAACTCCTTTATTCGACCATGTTCGCACAATCAAAAAACATTAAGCACTTTCATCCACTGTTGTGGACTTTATCAGAATGCCATTACCAACGGCTGATAATTTAAATTACTTTTTTGGAGCCAACTCCGCCCCCTTAAAAAACTTCCTTAAAGACACATAGTTGCATGCATAGCAAACTATACATCTAAATAATTAAAAACATCAATTTCAATGCATAAAAAATAATTCACATATTCATGCTATCATCTGTCCATACATAAATAATAAAATTAGTATATAAAAACAAATGTATGGATATTTGTCTACTAATGTCAATTGTCAAATTTAAAATAAAAATAGCTTAATAGGCATGGACAAGAATTCATATGATAATCAGCAAAGCTGTAAAATACTATACTACACAAATAAATATATAAAAAAAAAATATATATAATCACATATTACAAACTAGGACATCAAGTAATACAAATATAAATATAATGTTATTGTGTTTTCAAAATAGGTTTTATCGAAATAAAATTAGTCAGTCCTGGTTTCCTAGCAGTGTCAGTATACATCTGCCATAGAACTTCCTTTTTACTCAAAGTCTTGTAATCACCTCCCTTAAGACTCTATCTTCACTTGATCAATAATGCCAAATTTAAAAGTGTGCTCATTGCCATATTCAAATATATGTCTACTTAGCGTGTTATTCATATCCTTGTTCTTAATAGAATACAAATGATCGTATATGCGTTTCTTAAAACAACGTTCGGTTTTCCCTACATAAAATCCTGAACAGAAACTGCATTTTGCTAAATATATTATATTCTTCGTGTTACAATTACCCCTTAGAAATTTAATAGTAGTCCTATTAATATTATCTAATATAAGATTCTGTTTCTAATATAGCGTAACATTGTTTACATGAGCCACATTTTTTAGTACTACCAAAACTTTTAATTTTATGATTTTTAGAGGTTGATTGTTCTAATTTCTTTTTTAAATTCATTCCGGTCCTATAAACATATACTGGAGAGGTCCCAATTATATCACTTACTTCCTCATCCACTAATAATATGTTCCAATTATTTTTTATAATATTTTTAATAAATTCAACGTGTGGAGAGTATTCCAAAATACAAGCTCTTGCATACTTATTATCATATATAGCATCTTTGTTCTTAAATTCTCTGCCTAATAATGGGGGAAATTTTTTACCCCATTCTTGAATAACATATGCAGAGATATTATTTAACATATCTTCTGGGTATCCTCGATTTGTAAATAGTTCTTGTATATACTTCATCTCTCTGAGTACATCTGAGTAGTCAGAGGTCATATGCGCTGCTCGGATACATTGACCTTTATATATACTCATCATAGCCCGTGATGACAGCTATTATATTCCAAATAGCTGTTTGAAAAAGTTTTTTCCTATATATATTTGATTTAAAACCCATTTCAGTCTTAGAAATGTATAAATCCAAATAAGCAACACCATTATAATTATTTGTGAACGTAAATTTTAAGAAACTACTGGATTGGTTTAAATAATTCATAAAGCAGTCAATACTTTGCTTGTCCCCCCCTCCAAAGGACAAACATATCGCCCAAATATCGAGAATAATAAACTATATTCTTATAATGTTCAGTAGTAAATAAATGGGTGGTTTCCCATTCTAACATAACTAGATTACTGGGGTAGCCGCCCATAGCTTTCTTGTTTGTTTACCTCAAATTGTATATAGTTATGGTCAAGTACTAGTGACATGAGGTCCATAATAACTAAAATTTTGTCCCAGTCCAAGTCCGAAAACTTGGTCAAACTGTTACAAAAGTATTCTAGTCCAATTTCCTTAGGTATACTGAAAAAATGGTCCACCACATCTATGGTAATAAACATAATGTCCTCTGACCATATACCCTTGGTTAACTTGGACAAAAAAGACCAAGAGACTTTAACCATGTCACTAGTACTTGACCATAACTATATACAATTTGAGGGTGAGAATTTTAAACAAACAAGAGGCGCAGCTATGGGAGCGGCTTGCGCTCCCATATACGCGAATCTAGTTATATTAGAATGGGAAACCACCCATTTATTTATTAGTGAACATTATAAGAATATAGTTTATTATTCTCGATATTTGGACAATATGTTTGTCCTTTGGAGGGAGGACAAGCAAAGTATTGACTGCTTTATGAATTATTTAAACCAATCCAGTAGTTTCTTAAAATTTACGTTCACAAATAATTATAATGGTGTTGCTTATTTGGATTTATACATTTCTAAGACTGAAATGGGTTTTAAATCAAATATATATAGGAAAAAACTTTTTCAAACAGCTATTTGGAATATAATAGCTGTCATCCAAGGGCTATGATGAGGAGTATATATAAAGGTCAATGTATCCGAGCAGCGCGTATGACCTCTGACTACTCAGATGTACTCAGAGAGATACAATATATACAAGAACTATTTACAAATCGAGGATACCCAGAAGATACGCTATATAATATCTCTGCATATGTTATTCAAGAATGGGGTAAAAAATTTCCCCCATTATTAGGCAGAGAATTTAAGAACAAAGATGCTATATATGATAATAAGTATGCAAGAGCTTGTATTTTGGAATACTCTCCACACGTTGAATTTATTAAAAATATTATAAAAAATAATTGGAACACATTATTAGTAGATGAGGAAGTAAGTGATATAATTGGGACCTCTCCAGTATTTGTTTATAGGACCAGAATGAATTTAAAAAAGAAATTAGAACAATCAACCTCTAAAAATCATAAAATTAAAAGTTTTGGTAGTACTAAAAAATGTGGCTCATGTAAACAATGTTACGCTATATTAGAAACAGAGAATCTTGTATTAGATAATAGTAATAGGACTACTTTTAAATTTCTAAGGGGTAATTGTAACACGAGGAATATAATATATTTAGCAAAATGCAGTTTCTGTTCAAGATTTTATGTAGGGAAAACCAAACGTTGTTTTAAGAAACACATATACGATCATTTGTATTCTATTAAGAACAAGGATATGAATAACGCGCTAAGTAGACATATATTTGAATATGGCAATGAGCACACTTTTAAATTTGGCATTATTGATCAAGTGAAGATAGATTCTAAGGGAAGTGATTAAAAGACTGAGTAAAAAGGAAGTTCTATGGCAGATATATACTGACGCTGCTAGGAAACCAGGACTGAATGATTTTATTTCTATAAAACCTATTTTGGAAACACAATAACATTATATTTATATTACTTGGATGTCCTAGTTTGTAATATGTGATTATATATATATATATATATATATATATATATATATATATATATATATATATTTTTTTTTATATTTATTTGCATAGTATAGTATTTTACAGCTTTGCTGATTATCATATGAATTCTTGTCCATGCCTATTAAGTTATTTTTATTTTTAAATTTGACAATTGACATTAGTAGACAAATATCCATACATTTGTTTTTATATACTAATTTTATTATTTATGTATAGACAGACGATAGCATGAATATGTGAATTCTTTTTTATGCATTGAAACTGATGTTTTTAATTATTTAGATGTATAGTTTGCTATGCACGCAACTATGTGTCTTTAAGGAAGTTTTTAAGGGGGCGGAGCTGGCGCCAAAAAAGTAATTTAAATTATCAGCCATTGGTAATGGCATTCTGATGAAGTCCACAACAGTGGATGAAAGCGCTTAATGTTTTTTGACTGTGCGAACATGGTCGAATAAAGGAGTTACTTACCACAGGTTATCATTTATTGTGCATCCGTTATACTCCAGCACCTTCATTTTTTCTTTTCTGGTGTTGCTTAGCTGGCGTACTGGTTTGGTTTGATAAACTGTAGTACAGTTAACCTTTCACAGATCAGTGTGACTTGAAAAAAAGTTTACATCAACAAACATCAGTAATAGGGCAAGCACATAAAAGTACAGTTTTGTACCTACCATAAATGTAGATGTCCGAACTGGATAGCATCTGCAGTCATAACAAATGGGTTGTCCTGTCGTCAGGCAGCCCTTCGGTCGGCCGGATTCCAAAGTCTGGGTCCGGCTTCGGCTGATGTCGCACTTCACCCGACGTCATCTCTGCTGGTCTTCGGGTATAAAGGCATCAGCCGACGCCATTTTCCTCAGTGTTTCTTGCCCCAGATGCCAGTTGCCCTCTTGGAAGGCTAAATTTTGGATAAATGCCAATGTTTCCAAAAAGATAGAAGGCAAACACAAAAAATAAGCATGTATGTACATATATACAAACAAATACACCATAAGAGACTCCCCCCCCAGCTAGCTATTAGGAGGGTAAATACCCTAGGAGTACCACAGAGGGGAAGGAGGGTATCCTGACTGCAGATGCTATCCAGTTCGGACATCTACATTTATGGTAGGTACAAAACTGTACTATGTCCTTCATGGATGCATCTGCAGTCATAACAAATGGGTAGAATACCATAGCCAACTAGGGGAGGAGGGGAAAAAAATTATGGTGTGGTTAGGATCCCTTGCAGTACAGCAGTGGCAAACCCTGCTCGGGATCTAGAATACAGAGGTAAATTATAATGCTTGGCAAATGTATGCACGGAGGTCCAAGTAGCCTCCTCAATAATGTCCTTGGTTGCCACTCCTCGTAAGAAAGCTGTGGTAGTGGCTGTAGCCCTTGTAGAATGAGGCCTTATGTTCTGTGGAATTGGTTTTCCATGGTAGGAGTAATAGAATCGTATGCAATTTCCTATCCATTTGGAGATTGTCTGTTTGGAAATTGCTTTTCCTTCCCTTCCTGTTGCATAGGCTACAAAAAGCTGGTCAGTTTTTCTGTTACTTTTGGTTCTGTCCAGGTAGTAGCGTAGCTGTCTATGTACATCCAAGGTATGCAGCATTCTTTCCCCTCTGTTTTGTGGATTGGGGAAGAAGGTAGGTAGGTGGATTGCCTGGTTTAAAGACACTCTGGATACCACCTTAGGCATAAATGTAGGATTAGTTCTCATGGACACCCTATCTTGATGGAAGATTAGGAAGGGTTGTACTGCCATTAAGGCCTGAAGTTCAGAAACCCACCTTGCTGAGGCAATTGCCAGTAGGAAAGCAGTTTTCCATGACAGGTGCTGTAGATCTGCTGTTGCTGCTGGTTCAAACAGAGGGAGTGTCAACTTTTCTAGCACAATGTTCAAGTCCCATGCTGGTAATGGTGGTTTCCTAGGAGGTTTTACATTCTTGATCCCTCTGAGGAACTGCCTGAGTAGAGGATGTGAAAAGACAGGTGGATCAAAGCTGTATTCTGCTGAAATAGCTGATGCATGTATCTTGATGGAGGAATAGGACAGGCCTGTATGTAGAAGCTCTGCCAAATACTCCAGAATGTTAGCAATATCTATATTCGACACATCTTTTCCTCTTTCAGCACTCCAAATGACAAACCTTTTCCATTTTCCTGCATAGTTCCTTCTTGTTGAAGGTCTGCGGGCTTCAAGGATAATGTCTTTAACCCTTTGGGAAAGATCTGGATTAGTTGCTGCTATGTGATGTTCCAGGCAGTCAGTTGCAAAGTTTTTAGGTTTGGATGCATGATGCTGTAGTTGTTCTGAGTTAACATCAAAGGCATCAGGGGTATTGACCACATTTTCTCCCGAGACATGCTCCTCAGCAATGGGTACCAGTGTTGTCTTGGCCAGTTCGGAGCTATCAGGATTATCCTTGGACGCCCTCCTTGATTTTAGTAATACCCTGTGTATCAAGGGAAGAGGTGAAAATGCATATGCTGTCAGACCTTTCCAGCTGAAGGAGAGCGAATCCACCTTCCATGCAAGTGGGTGGAATGTCCTTGCGCAGAATTTTTGAGCTGGTGATTGAGAGGGAAGCGAATAGATCTATTTGTGGCATTCCCCATTTCTTTGTGATGGTCTTGAAGATGTCCGGGTGTAGCATCCATTCGTGAGCATCCGAGGTGGTTCTGCTTAGCATGTCTGCTAGAGTGTTCTCCTTTCCCGGTACAAATATTGCCTGTAACTGGATGTTGTAGCTGAGTGCCAGATTCCAAAGGTCCAAAGTCATTCTGCATAGGGGTATGAATGAGTGCCTCCCTGTTTGTTGATGTACCACATGACTGTGGTGTTGTCTGTCCTTATCATCAAATGGCCTTCTTTGAGGAATGGTCTGAATTTTTGGATTGCCAGTTTTACTGCCAGCATTTCTTTTTGGTTTATGTGCAGGTGCAGCTGGTCCTGAGTCCACAATCCTTGTAATGATTTGTCCAGCATGTGCGCCCCCATCCCAGGTCTGAGGCGCCTGTTGTGATGGTTTGGCTTGTTCGAAAGTTGTGGAAGGGTAGGCCTGGGTTTGACTGGCATGCTTGAGCCCACCATAGGAACTCCTGTTTTAGGCATGGGATTAGTGGTATTTCTGCTTCTAGGCTGTGCCTGTGTTGGGACCATAAATTCTTTAGGTACCACTGTAGTTTTCTCATATGCAGTCTGGCATGTGGGACCAAGATTATGCATGATGCCATGAAGCCCAAGGCCTGCAGAACTTTTCTTGCTGTTAGTTTGTTCTGTTTTGTTAATGCCAAGAAGTAAAGAGGGAGTTCTTTTTGTTCTTCTGCAGTTAGGAATGCCATTTGTTATACTGTGTCCAATTCACCAAGAATGTTCTTGTTTGGGATGGTATCAGCCTTGACTTTTGTAAATTGACTGTGTATCCCAGGGCTTGTAGCAAGTAAATGACCCTTTGTAAATCTGTTGTCAGCTTGCTTTTGTTGTCCGCTTGTAGCAGGCAGTCGTCCAGGTATGGATAAATTTGGATTCCCTGTAGTCTGCAGTGGGTGATTACTGATGCCAGGCATTTTGTGAATACTCTGGGCGCAGTAGATAAGCCAAAGGGCAATGCTGAGAATTGATAATGCTCTGACCCTGCAAGAAATCTGAGGTATCTTCTGCAATTTGGTCGAATGGGGACGTGCAGGTATGCCTCCTTGAGATCTAGAGTTACCAGCCAACACTCCTTGCCCAGCATGGGAAGAAGTTGCTGTAGGGTCAGCATTTTGAATTTTGGGACAATGATATATGTGTTTAAGATGGACAGGTCGAGAATAGGTCTCCAACTTTTTTCTTTTCTTGGTACTAGGAAGAGTCTGGAGTAGAATCCTTTGCCCTGTTCTGTTATTGGTACTCTTTCCACAGCTCTCATCTTTGTTAATTGCGTTATCTGCTGTAGAGCTTCTATTTTTTGATTTGGAGGCAGGTTTGGCATTCCTCTTTTGACTGGTAAGGTGTGGAAGTGGAACCGGTAGCCTTGGTCTATGGTTTGCAAAATCCACTTGTCTTTTGTGATATAGTGCCAATTTTTCGAAAATAAGGCTAACTTTCCGCCTAATGGTGCTGCTATTTGCTCCCTGGTAGGCGGAGTTAGAGCCAAGTCACTGTGATTGTCCTGTTGCAGTGGTAGTGGTTGTGTCTGTGCCTCTGTTATTACCTTGCCACTGTCGTCCTCTGTAGGCACCCCCACTGGATTGATTCCTGCCTCTGGAGCGCCTATTCCTGCCCCTTTGGGATCTTGTGGAGTCAGGAAAGGACCAATTTTGGCAGGCCAGTTCCTGCTAAACCTTGGGGGCTGAACCTGTAAGAAATCTTTAACTGTTTGTACAGATTTTGCCTTTTTCTTCCATTTTCTTCATTACCTGCTGGGCAGGTGTACCAAATAAACTGGCCTTATCCATAGGAGCATCTAATAGCTTAGCTTTAACATGATCCGTAAGACCTGCTCTTTCAACCATGCATGTCTTCTTATCACTGTGCCAGTCATGGCTGATCTAAATGAAGCCTCCAGTGCATCATAGCCACATTTTAAGGAATGGTTACTAACCTGTTGTATGTTATTCACCATTTCTAATACATATTTCTTATCTATAGATTCATCAGAGGATAGTTTTTTTAGTTAACTGATCAAGCATAAACTCTTGGTATTGGATCATGTGAAACTGACAGTTTAAAGCTCTAGCTGAGAGAGTAGCAGAAGTGTAAACTTTTTTACCCCATCTGTCTAAAGACCTGGATTCCCTTTCTGAAGGAATAGGGTTTTTTGCTGTGGTCGAGGCTACTGCCTTAGGCCCCTGGGAAATAGTTTCGGGGTCTGCCAGTGGGGCCTTGTATAGGTGGTGATGAGTGTCTGGTACCTGTAAAATCTATCAGGTTTGGCAGGGGCTGGAGGTAAAGAATCAGGAGCAGTGCAGACATCATTAAATGCATCATCCACAACAGGCAAAACAGGAGGAATAGCTAAGGGCCTATGTTGTGGTAAGTGCAGAAAAGTCCTAAGCCTTTTTCTTGAATCTGAGAAATCTTGTCCCTGCCATTGAAATTGCTCTCTCATGGCATGTAAGGTTTCCCCAAAGGAAAATTCCTCTGGTGGAGAGGCAGCTGGAATGGATTCTTCAGCATCAGAGTCTTCATAAGTAGAAAAAGGATCCTCTGGCTGTTCTGTAATGTCGGAGTCATCCAGAGTCATCAGAGGACACTGGCTCGGGGGCTCTGTCCTAGGTCTCTTTTCTGGGGCTGAGAGGCCCTGTCTGGGTGAGATTGGGATCCCTAATTATGATATTAAATCTTCTGCCAGAGTAAGCATTTGTGAACTGGAAGTGGGCCTGTGTGAGGGAGGTTTAACAGGCACTGACTTAGCAGATTTGGCTGCTTTAGCCCTGGCAAAGGCCTTGATAGACATGGCTGCAGGGGGTCTAGCAGCACCACGTGCTGGGGTAGAGACATCCAAAGGGATGGTGTCTGATAACTCACTAGAAGCCACAGTTGTAGGCAACATTTCTGAGGCCGATTCAGGTAAAGTAGCGGGAGCCTCAGTAGTAGTCATGGATTCGGCTGAAGATTGACCAGTTTTCTCGGTTTCGGCCGAAACTGAGACACTCGCGGCTTGCTTAACCGTGGTTTCGCCGAAACCATGGACCGCGAAAGTGTCGGTCTTTTTCCTTGCGTTTTTTAAGAATTTGGGTAGTCGGAGGATCCGATGGCATAATGTACGCAAAGTCTGAGCCGAAAAACTGTTCAGCAAACTCTGACCGACGCCTTAGCGTTCGTCGGTTGAAGGAAGCACAGGCCGAACAGGCTGCTACGTCGTGGTCTGGGCCTAAGCAAGGCAGACAGTAAGAGTGGAAATCTTTATGAGGTATTTGTTTCCACAAGTTAAACAGTTATTGACTTTTCTGACATCGGCTGAGGCAAGAAAGAGTCCCCAATGGGGTACTTAGCTTTTAGAAGTCTTGAGTAGTATTCGTAGTAGTAATCTCTGGATCTGACCGACCGCACTTGTGAACAGCTTCTGCTTCGGGCGCCACGCGGCAAGAAAGACTGAGGAAAATGGCGTCGGCTGATGCCTTTATACCCGAAGACCAGCAGAGATGACGTCGGGTGAAGTGCGACATCAGCCGAAGCCGGACCCAGACTTTGGAATCCGGCCGACCGAAGGGCTGCCTGACGACAGGACAACCCATTTGTTATGACTGCAGATGCATCCATGAAGGACATCTGGGTAATGTGATTATGTTAAGTAGGGAAAATATGTACTGATGTGTAGTTTTGAAAGGCTTGCACATTTTCCTTTAAGTGTGTGTGTGTGTGTGTGTGTGTGTATATATATATATATATATATATATATATATATATATATATATATATATATATATACATACACACACACATATATATATATATATATATATATATATATATACATACACACACACACACACATATATACATACACATAAAACAAACAATTTTTTTAACTTTTAACTACAGGCAGGGAGCTAATTTCTTGACTCAACAGATTCACAAAAAAATGTATGTCAAGGATCTCGTTAATTCATACCTTTATGCTCTACATAAGGTTCATAAAAATGTCACAGAACCTCTATGAAGGCCCACTGTTTCAACGAGGTCACATAACGTTGAAAGTAGGAAGGTTTTTTTGACACTATTTTGCCACCATTTACATTTTCAACAATAATTACATTTTGACAGATAACATATATTTAATACAGAAACTTTCTTCTACTGTCTCACAAGATAATTATTACTAGTTCAGAAAATATGCTTGTTCTTTACTGTGGTTGTGTCACATGTGCAGGCAAACTGAGGACAATTTGGTAATGCAGACTTGTGACAGACAGAAGGAAGGCAAAAGGAGATGACGACAGCCAGCCAAGAGATGAACAAACTGTGTGAGAGAAGACGGACAGGTGAGCATGACTGTCAAAGAAGATAAGAAGTTGTAGTTTAAGTAATGGGAGCATGACCCAAGACTTATTTTATAGTGAACCAATTGAATTTTTTGGCTGACATACAAAAATTTTGTCTTTGAAGGGAAGTTTTACAAAAAAGCTGGTGTTGCTATGGGAGCTCTTTCTGCTTTCTTACAAGAGATCAGTGGAACAATCTTGTCTGGTGAAACATGCAGCAGTTATGTTGGCCTCAGATCCATCGTCCGAGGTAGGTGACTGCATACACACTGGGATCCAGCCAACGGCGCCCGCAGGCAGGCTGGAATCGGCTGACTAGTTAATCTTTTAATTTAAAATTAAAAAAAAGTGTTTTGTTTTTAGGGCGTTCTTCTTTAAGAACGCCCTTCAAGTCCAGGCGCAGATGCTGACATCATCGCGCGGTACACATATTGTTAGGTTTGTGAGCGGGAACTGAAACGGACGGTTTCAGGTTTGCGATGGGTTTACTTTACCTGCGAGGAGGACTTTACTGAAGATAACAGGCGAGACGCCTGTCAGAGTGAGTAAGGGGTGTGTGTGTGTGTGTGTGTGTGTGTGTGTATGTGTGTGTGTGTGTGTGTGTGTGTGTGTGTGTGTGTGTGTGTGTGTGTATGTGTGTGAGAAAAATGCCCCAGGTGCTACATGGTGGTGGGTAGAGAATAAGGCTTGAACCCTGTACCTTGGGCCCAAGTGGCAAGAGCCTGAATTCCCTACCCACCACCGTTTGTAAAAACCTTGCAGATTTTTCCCTCATACTTGTTCTGTTCCTCATAAAATCTGTGGTTTCTGTATTTTTGTGTCCTTGCAAAGCCAGTAGTGCATTCATGCAGCGGTATCATTGTTGCCTGACAGCTACATGTTCTCTGGTTTGATTCTTGGCTGGGGTGCCTTACCTTCTGTGTGGAATATGTATGCCCTCCCTGTTTTTGTTTCCTCCCATCTTACAAAGACATGTGTCTGTCTGGAGTGTTTCTCCCTGGGCCTCTGCTAAAAATTAGCTTTTGTTCCAAGTCAGACTTTCCTGGTTAACAAATGTTAAAAATGACACGCATTTGAATATCAGACTTCATATTCTTCAGAAAGTGCATGGTAACACAAAAGCTTTTATTCTAGCAATTTTCTAAGTGTATAAGATGAATATTTGAAATGTGTCCCTATTTTTGGGACTGTATTCCCCCATTATTGGCTTCATCCAGGTTTTGTGCTAAGGTTGAGAGCTATGGTAAGAACTGAATATGTTTGGGGGCTATATTCCCCCATTACTGGCTTTGTCCGGGTGTTTTTTGCTAAGAGGTTGAGAGCTATGGTGAGAACTGAATTCACTGAATGTTTGGGGGCTGTATTCACCCATTATTGGCTTTGTTCAGGTGTTTTGTGCTAAGAGGTTGACAGCTGTGCTATGGTGAGAACTGAATTCACTAAATGGTAGCCATTTAAGTTTCCGTCTTCCTCTTTCACAAAACAGCTGATTTGGCATAGTGGTATGTTGCTCTGACTGTTTTGCACAGGGTCCCCTGGGTTCAAGATGTGGCAGTGAAATGTATGGTAGTAGCGCAGCATTTTATTCTAGCAACTTTCCAACATTATACAAGCAATGTTTAAAATGTGCCCCTGGTTTTTGGCCTTTTGTCCCCCCCCCCAATAAATTTAGGCTTTTTTCCAGATTTCTTGTTCTGCAAAGTTCAGAGATACAGCTAAGTGTCGAGTAGATTTTACAGGGGGCTGAGAGCTGCAGGGGAACAAAAGTTTAGTGCTGCTTATGCTTAGTCTGCTTGTATTGTTAATAGCACAACAGTTAGTGCACTTGCTTTTGATGCTGAAGGCTATGGGTTCTACTCCCACAGTAGGTAGATGCATTGCTGATACTGTACTGTGTTGTAAAGGGGGGTGGATACTGCAGTCCTTTTTGGCAAAGATACCTAGTAACTATGAATCTGTTATCAGTTTGCTATCCATTCCCTATTGCGGTATTACTAGCTTCTCAGTTACTTACTGCATGCAACATAGGCAATTTATTCTTCAAGGGCAACAGGCATATTGTAGATGAAACAATGACATATAAAGTTGTTTGCTAGCAGCAACCTCTTTATTAGTTACAGATTTCTTAAATGTGGATTTTACTACTTCAGAGATTGTGCATATTTACTGATACTGGTGGACTATAGAATGTTGAGTAGACTTTTTATGATGGAAATGTTCTGAATTGGGCAGTTCTGTCATTGGTGTATGCATTTTGTTTCATTGTTTACTGGAAAAATATTCAAAACAATAAATGTGAAATGCCCTCTAACAACTGTACTACATTGTACAAGGAATATAATGTAATACAGTCAGGAAGGTGTATCAAAGAGCATGTGTATGTTTCATGTTCAAGGGGCCTATGATTTTGAAAAGAGCCCAGAGTTAATCTTTATCTGCCACTGGCAAAATGTATTTTATTTGAATGTGGGTTTCAATGCTGTTTCAATGCATGTGAGTTTCAAGGGCAAAGAAGTTTTAATGCTAAGTCTATTTTCATTGTCAGACTGCATTGCTTTGTTTAACAGATATCTATTAGGGTTTGTGCTGTAAAATGCAAAATAAAACTTTCAAATGAAATCTAAATCATTGCAGAAGTAAAGCAGTATGCACATGAGTGTTTATGGTAAATGGGGCAAAATAACCAAGGAATGGGACATTGGAATGGCTGCAGGGGGGAGGCTCCATTCGACCATGATTTTGTGAGGGGGGAGGTAGCAAACTCAGACAGCCCCGGTTGAACTATACCTCTCAGTTGTCCATATTTTTGCAGAATGAATAGATATTTGTTTCTTATTTTTGGTTTGTTCCTCATACAATTTGTGGTTTTCTAGCAAATCATTTAGGAATGAAGTCACTAAATGACAGACGTTGAGTTTCAGACGTCATAACCTTCAGAAAAATGCATGCTAAAGCAAGACCTGTTATTCTATCACTTGTCTTAAGTTTATACAAGAGCAATTTTTAGTAGTGTTTGTATGTTCCCCCAATATATTTGGCCGTGTCCAGATTTCCTGCATTAAGAGGTTGAAAGGTATGTGCAAATCGCTTTGTACAACTAGGAATAACCAAACCTCTCCATTGTCCCCAATTTTGACTCAAAATGTTGCTCTCCCCTAATAATCCCTCCTCAAAATGGCAATTTTGGAAGAAAACGTGATTGAAGTCTCCTAGAATAATGGTGTTGGCTTAATGCATAGGGACACCATATTAGTTAGGTTGGAGATATGGACTGATGGGGTACATAGAGGGGACCTATAGTTAGGTATGACGCAGTAAGGAGTTTTGTTAATGCTAAGCTGGATGTAGAGGAATTCCACGTCATTATCTCACCTAGCAAGTCTGGAGATGAATTGTTCTTTAAGAATATGCAGACACCATCACCTTTTCACCTCGGGTGATAGGCCTGAACTTGTGGCAGGTATTGAAATCCTGCATTAAAGGAGTGCTGTCATCGGTCTTGAACTAGGTCTCTGTGATGATGCATATATAGATGTTTTCCAGGGAAAGCAGTGCTTGTAAGGAGTGGACTTTTTAGCTTAGGCTCTGAAAAGGAAATTGGTTATTTTCTAATTCATGTAGCTATAAAATTCAGTATAAAAAAGTACAGTTTTGTACCTACCATAAATGTAGATGTTCGAAGATCCACATTGCTGCAGTCCTTACATATGGGTAGTCCGCTGTCCTCGGTCGGCCCGAATACCAAAGTATTAGGCTGACGTCGGTCATGGGCGCTCGGAACTGACATCAGAGCGTCAGGGTACAAAAGCGCATGACCGACGTCATATCCTCAGTCTTTTCTTGCTCCAGATGTCAGAAGGCCCTAAAAACAAAGGCCATAACCAAAAAACATAAACAAACAACTAACCACCTATGTGCAACCAGCATTTACAACCCAAACCAAACAACCACCCCAAACTACAGTGGGGAAGGAGGGAGGGTAAATTGGACTGCAGCAATGTGGATCTTCGAACATCTACATTTATGGTAGGTACAAAACTGTACTATGTTCTTCATCTCACATTGCTGCAGTCCTTACATATGGGTAGAATCCCAAAGCAGAGGTAAGGGAGGTTGGCAAAATCATAAAGCATTAGGAGCTGCCAAAATGCCCTGTAAAATTGCAGTGGCAAATCCAGCCCTAGATTTAGAATAAAGTGGAAGGTGGTAATGTTTAGAGAAAGTATGCACTGAACTCCAAGTAGCTGCTTCCAAAATATCTTTAGTAGCTACCCCCCTTAAAAAGGCTGTAGAAGTAGCAGTAGCCCTGGTAGAATGAGGCCTGATTCCAGCGGAATCTCCTTACCATGATGGGAATAACAGAAAGCAATACAAAAACCAATCCACTTTGAAATAGTTTGTTTCGTAACAGGTTTCACCTGAGAAGACAAAGCAAAAGAAACAAACAACTGCTGAGACTGCCTGAACCCTTTAGTTCTGCTCAAATAATAACGTAACTGCCTATGAATATCCAAGGTGTGCAAAATCTTTTCCCCTTTATTTTGGGGTTTGCATAAAAGTAGGCAAATGAATAGTTTGGTTTAAGGCCACACTAGAAACCACTTTTGGCATAAAGGAAGGATTTATGCAAGATACCCTATCCTTATGAAAAATTAGGAAAGGCTCCACTGCCATAAGGGCCTGTAACTCAGAAACCCTTCTCGCAGAGGTAATGGCCAACAAAAAAGCAGTCTTCCATGATAAGAACTTTAACTCGGCAGTAGCAGCAGGCTCAAAAGGTTGTAGAGTGAGTTTCTCCAACACAAAATTGAGATCCCAAGCAGGAGTAGGAGCTCTACGTGGGGGTCTTATATTCTTTGCCCCTCTAAGAAATTGCTTAAACAAAGGATGAGAAAATAATGGTGGGTCACAGTCATAGTGAGCAGAAATGGCTGCAGCATGAATCTTAATAGAGGAGAAGGACAAACCCTTGTCCAATAACTCAGTAAGGTATTGAAGAGAAGCACTTAAATCAGGCTTGGAAACATCAAAGTTCTTTGCTTTGCTCCAAATAAAAAATCTCCTCCATTTATCAGCGTAAACTTTCCTTGTACTAGGCCTTCTGGCCTCCAAAATAACATTCAAAACTTGTTGTGGAAGCTGAGACCCTCCAGGGTCTAGAACAGAATATGCCAGGCTGTTAGATGCAGAGACTGAAGTTTGACATTGAGTAAGTGATTGTTTTCCTGAGACAGAAGGTGTGGAATCGAAGGCAAAGGCCATGGAGGCTCCCGTACCAAACTTCTCAGTAGTGGGTACCAATGCTGTCGAGGCCAATCTGGAGCTATTAAAATCATGGATGGCTTGTCCTGTCTGACCTTCAAGAGTACCTTTGGGAGGAGAGGCAGAGGTGGAAAGGCATAGACGTGAAGATTGCTCCAACTGAATGACAGAGCATCCACCCTCCAAGCTGTGTGATGAAACCTTTTTGTGCAAAACTTTGGCAACTGGTAGTTTAGTGGAGAAGCGAACAGATCTATGTCTGGAGTTCCCCATAACACTGTCAACTTTCGAAATACATGAGGATCCAATTTCCACTCGTGGGGATCCACTATCTGTCTGCTCAACACATCTGCTAAGGAGTTCTGTGCTCCTGGCAGAAACCTTGCCTGAAGATTTAGCTGTAAACTGAGAGCAGTCTCCCACAAAATCATTGCTTGCCTGCAAAGAGGGTATGAATGTGTTCCCCCTTGCTTGTTGATGTACCACATTACATTTGTGTTGTCTGTTAGAATCAACACCTGTCCTGGGAGAAGAAAATCCTTGAAAGCCATCAATGCAAATTGGACTGCTAACATCTCCTTCAAGTTGATATGTAAATGTTGAAGTCTGGCAGGCCACGTGTCTTGTACCCATTTTCCATTGAGATGTGCTCCCCAAGCTTTGTCTGAGGCATCTGTCGTTAGAACCTGACTCGCCTCTGGCCGGGTCACAGAGTCTCCCTTGTTTAGGTGACATTCCTGAGCCCACCACAAAAATTCCTTTTGAATGCAAGGTATTATTTGGATGACAGTGTCCAGATCTTGGCAGTGTTGTGTCCATACATTTTTGAGATACCATTGAATCTTCCTCATATGCAGTTTGGCATTGGGAAGCACCAGAATACAAGATGCCATGAACCCCAAGGCTTGAAGGACTGTCCTTGCAGTCAGCCTGGACCGAAGAGACAATTGATGGAAGTAAAGAGAAAGATTCTTTTGTTTGTCCGGGGTCAAAAAGGCCATCTGGGCTGCTGTATTCAGTCTCACACCCAGAAAGCACATGTCCTGAGAGGGTACTAGACTGGACTTTGTTTCGTTCACAGAATACCCTAGGCATCTTAACACTGCCATCACATACTGCAGATGATGAAGAAGTTCGTCCCTGTCTTGAGCCAGAATCAGGCAATCGTCCAAATAAGGATAAATTTGTATTCCTCTCAACCTGAAGAAGGCTATCACTGGAGCCAGAACCTTTGTGAACACTCTGGGCGCAGTAGATAAGCCAAAGGGCAATGCAGAGAACTGATAGTGACAAGTCCCGGCCCGGAAACGCAGGTACTTTCTGCAACTGGGTCTGATAGGAACATGAAGATAAGCCTCTTTGAGATCCAGAGTTACCATCCAGTGATCTTTGCCCAACAGAGGTAAAAGCTGTTGTAACGTCAACATTTTGAACTTTGGAATGTCCAGACATGTGTTGAGGATAGATAAATCCAAAATTGGTCTCCACGTGTTCCCTTTCTTTGGTACTAGGAACAGGCGAGAATAAAATCCTAGGCCCACTTCTGACAGAGGAACCGGTTGTATAGCTCCTATTTGAAGAAGTGAAGAAATCTGCTTGTGAGCCTCTAACCTTTGCTGAGGAGGAACATCTGGCATGCCTTTGAAAGGAGGCAAGGTATGGAAATAAAACTTGTAACCTTGGTGTATAATATCCAGTACCCATTTGTCCTGGGTGATTAAAAGCCAATTTTGCTTGAAGAGTGCCAACCTTCCTCCCAAAGGTGCTGCCATGCAAGAAGAATCTGGCAGCTGAAAATGCAGGTCATTGGGCCTGTTTACGAAAGGACTGGCCCCTGCCCTCACCCGAAGATTGCGCAGGTGAACTCCAAGTTCTAGGCCTGAAGGTTCTCTGAGCTCTGCCCCTACCACGCCTAGATCTACCCCTGGACTGAGAATCAGAGGAAGGATACGTCCACCCCTTAGTAGGCCAATTTCCACTAAACTTTGGCGGCTGTACCTGCAAAAAATCTTTAACAGTCTGCATAGACTTAGCCTTGTCTTCCATTTTTTTCAAGACTGACTCCACAGGTGGACCAAACAACACTTCAGACTGTAAAGGAGCATCCAAAATCCTGGTTTTAACATGCTCTGATAAATTCTGATCCTTAAGCCAGGCGTGCCTGCGAAGAACTGAACCAGTGGCAGCCACCCTAGAAGAGGCCTGTAAAGCATCAAAACCACACTGCAAAGAATGCTTACCCACCTGTTCAGAGACATGTACCAAATCCTGTAATTCTTTACACTCAATGCCCTCTGCCAGAGCATCCACCTTAGATTTTAATTGAGAAAGGAGGAAATTCTGATATTTCAACATATGAAACTGGCAATTCAAAGCCCTCATTGATAAAGTAGAAGAGGTATACACCTTTTTCCCCCATCTATCCAAAGCTCTAGCCTCTTTATCTAGAGGAGCTGGATTTTTAACAACAGAGGCCCTGACACCCTTAGGTCCCTGGCTAATAGTTTCTGGGT
Organism: Protopterus annectens; assembly: GCF_019279795.1. Lineage (NCBI taxonomy): Eukaryota > Metazoa > Chordata > Ceratodontiformes > Protopteridae > Protopterus > Protopterus annectens. The sequence continues at coordinate 73,610,707 of NC_056729.1, forward strand.
CTGCCCTAGGACTCTTATATAGATATTTATGAGCTTCAGGCACCCTATAATACCTATCCGGTTTAACTGGCGCAGGAGGCAGAGAATCAGGATTAAGGGAAGCCTCTGAAAACACATCTTGAACAACATCCAGAACAGGTGGTATAGCCAAAGGCCTATGTTGAGGTAAAAACAAAAATTCCCTTAGCCTTTTCCGTGAATCAGAGAAATCCTGACCTTCCCATTTAAAATGTTCCCTCATAGAATGAAGTGTTTCTGAAAAAGAAAAATCCTCTGGAGGAGAAGCAGAAGGAGTGGAATCCTCTGCATCAGAATCAGAATAAGGAGTGAATTCCTGCATGTCTTCAGCCGAAGACTCTGAATCCTCTGAAGCCTGATCAAAACCTTCCAACTCTGGCTCCACCCTAGGCCTCTTATCCGGAGGGGGCATAGAACCTCTAATCAGAGTAATCAAATCTTCTGCCATTTTAAGCATGTGCTTCTTAGGCACAGACCCTGCTGAACTAGGACTGACACCAGCAGTAGATAAACCAGGCCTGCCTTTGGAAGAAGCCTTAGACACAGGTATTCGGGCCGACCGAGGACAGCGGACTACCCATATGTAAGGACTGCAGCAATGTGAGATGAAGAACATCTGTAAGTTTCTGAATGCAAACACACTATTTATTAAAGCAGCATCATGGCAGGGAGTATTTCAGTACACAGAGATTCAACTATATACATAGCCATGAGTTCCTTTATACCTTTCTATCAAAAACAAACACACACCATGGTCACACAGAGTTTACAGTTGTTGTAACTTTGAAAAAATCTATTTGTATTTCTTGCACTAAGAAGTTGAGGTGTGTGTGTGTGTGTGTGTGTGTGTGTGTGTGTGTGTGTGTGTGTGTGTGTGTGTGTGTGTGACAGAGTCAGAGAGAGAGAAATGCCCTAGTTAGATCTAACTGGTGGAATTTATTTTCAAGTGCATTTTCAAGGAATTGTGAGCTTCAAGGGAATCAAAGGTTACTGCTGCTCATGCTAAGTCTGCTTAAAATGTGCAACTGTGTTTAGCGAATGGTATCATTATTGTGGTACAGAATTTTAAAGCAGTGTTAGCACAGCAGGTAGCATACTTGCATCTTGATGCAAAGGGCTGTAGGTTCTATTCATCAGCATGTATATGTGTATTTTAAGGGGGGTATGGTACTGCAATTCTTAGTATGTCCTCCTTTGGATGAGACACCCTAATAACTATGAACCTGTTTTTCAGTTTGTCACCCATTCCCTATTGCAATATACCAACTTACATTTATTTTAATGTAGCACAGGCAATTTATTCTTCAAGAGCAACAGGCACTAAATTTGTAAATGAAACACTGAAATATAACGTTTTCTAGCAACAACCTCTTCACTGGTTTCAGATCTCTTTAATGTGGAATTATTCAGATGACGTTTACTTCTGCAGAGATCTTGCACACTGATTGATATTGGTGGATTGTATGACAAGTTTGAGTGGCCCTTTACGGTTGAAATGTTTTGAATTGGGCAGGTTGTCATTATTGGTTCATAAGATTTTTTCATTGCTTAAAGGAAAAATGTCAGAACTATAAATTTAAAACACACTCTAACAAGTGGTGCTGTATTATACAAGGGATATAATTCAATTATTATATAGTATAATTAATAGTCAGGAAGGCGAATCAAAGAACTTTTGCATGGTTCTAAAAATGTGTGCAAGGAGCTTGATTTGAAAACAGCCCAAAGGTAAACTTAACCTGCCACTGGCCAGATGCATTTTCTTTGAACGTGGGTTTCAATGCTGTTTCAGTGAATGTGGGTTTCAAAGGTAAAGTTTTAATGCTAAGTCTGTTTTCATTATAAGACTATTGCTTTGTTTAGGTTTAGTAAATGTCTATCAGTGTTTGTGCTATAAAATTTGAAATAAAAGTTGTAAATAAAATCCAAATATCTGGAATCATTGTAGAAGTAAAGCATAAAACAGTATGCACACTGAGAGATTTGAACAGTGTCTATGACAAATGGGGAGAAATAGCCAAGTAATGGGACACTGGAATGGCTGCGTGGGTGGGGCTGTGGGCAGGGCTTTAGGTTTGCACCCCCCTGCAAAAAATCCTGTGGACTCCCTTGGATCCAGCGTCACCACATTACCTTCATCAGACCAAGAAGACCTTGTGAAATCCACTGACACCTCATGCTTAGATTGTGGTTTATGCAATGAGACATCCAAACAATTGCTCTCAAAGGAAATGGAAGATTTAGGAATGAAAGATGCTAATTTTTACTTAAATGGTCTAGGGTGGCATCTCTTCTATGCTTAACAGTTTTTTGCCTGACCTTCCTGCAAATGTCGGTCAAGACCCTGACAAACACATTTGTCACTGTATGTGCTTGCTTGAAGTTAGCATTTTAATCAACTGATAGTTGGGAAGAACTGACCAAAGCGGAAATATTCACAGAATTACTTCATTTTTAATTTCACAAAGGTTGCACTAATGTATTGTGAAACATTACCCTTGTTAAAAAGGACAGCAGTATAAATGACACACTATCAAGTGAGCTTGGAGAAGCCAGATAATGTATTATAACAAAAACAATGATTTATTATGGTATACTCTGCATCTAAGGAAGGTATGCTTCAGGCAAAAACATACAATCAGAGTCTATGGTATGGCACCAGAGGTACTGCTTCATTTAAAGAAACGTAAGGCAATTACAAAAGGTCACAATTTCAGGAAAAAAGTAAGGAGGATCATGGGTACAAAATTATTTAGTGCATGTGCTCCTGTACCTAGCTGCTACTTTACAGAAACTAAGATCAGTAACACTTGTTCAGGCTATTGAAGGGAAGCCAAATAAATTTCAGGAAAAGGAATGCAATTTGTCTGCTACTAAAAGGAGAACTTTGGTTCCTGGAGTATATGGTGACCACTACTGATGCTGTCT
>NC_056729.1:73618652-73655171 GCF_019279795.1 Protopterus annectens
ACTACATGAAAAGAGACATGGTGGAGCTCTCAGATTATGTGACCCAGGCAGGTATGACCCTAGCCCTGAGCAGTATAATACCATCACCCAGAATGATACCACAGTACAAACAAAAAATGATTGACTTCAACAATTGGCTACATTTCTGGTGTCATTCTAAGGGGATCAGTATCTATCTGCTTGGGATGACATAATTGAAAGACCTTGATGCTTTGCCAGAGCTGGCCTGCGTCCATCACCCTAGGTTTCAGGGTACTGGCTAAAGCTCATGCCCCCCTATAGTGCCTTTTTAGGCAGTGTTCCAAAGACCAAATTACCACCGTAACAGCTATACATAAATGCAATCTGAGGGTTATGCTGCTTAACGCTAGAAGTCTAAACCTTCAAGATGCACTTGCTCGAAGCACTCCTCAAAATGGAGAACATCAACATTTGTGCTGTAATGGAGACCTGGTTTAAAGCAGCAGAAAGTAGCCTCTACGCTACCAGGCTATAACTTATTCCACACCTTTCGGTCCCGAAACATGGACTGAAGCTCCAAAGGTGCTGGTGGCTCCATATTCATAAAGGATATGCACACCTCCAGACTAGTAGCCAACATAACGCATCTGAGATACTTCAAGTACAACTAACATTGGGTAAGACGGCGATCCGGGTCATAGCCTGCTACAGGTCTCCAACCATGCCCCTAGACTCTTACTCTACATTCCTAAGTACCATGGAATCTATCAAGGTCCAACCCAACACTCTCATACCAGGAGACTTTAACTACCCCTCCATCAACTGGGAAAACTACTCGAGCACCAATACACTAGCTCAATTCTTCCTGGAATTCATCAATTTCTGTGCCCTGGACCAGCTCATTCTGACCCCTCACTACAGGAAGCAACATCCTTGACCTGGTTATTACTAACATGGGCGACCATTGGTCTACACCAACAGTCAATCCTTCCCTGGTCAGATCCGACCATAAACTAATCACCATGAAAATTCACATCTCACCCAGACCTCCCGCAAAGGTAACCACCTTGAAAAACTTCACCAAAGCTGACTTTGGGCTCCTAAAAACACAGGTGGCTAACTTCACGGCACCCATGCCAATGGAAAATAGCTGCATGACTGCCGAATTATACACCAATGCACTGTATGAACATGTACATAAACGCATGGAACTAGCCATACCCAGGGCCGGCCTTAGCTGAAATGGAGCCCTGGGCAAAGTAGTGCTCTGGCGCCCTTTAAGCCCCACCCACAGTATTCTCATGAAGCACTTCTATTTGTGCCACACCCACAAGCAAGAAATGCACTCCAGTTATTTCCTTCAATTATTTAAATGGATAGGAAGAAAATATACCTTGCAATGTAGTTTACCTGTAAGTGAAGGAGGATTTTTTCTTTAATAAACTTGCTTTATCTGTTGCTCCTTCACACATATTTTACTATAAAAGTCATGTCCTCAGAATATAGACGCTTATATGCCTTCTTATAAAGGGTTGCATAAGTTTATCTAAAAAGTTTAATTTACTTTGGGGTAGGCGAGCGAGTCTTATCTCTCAGTGAAAGTAGAATTACAACCTCTCTCCTCCCTATGTACAGTAGCTTAAGCCTCTGGGACTTGTGGGAACAGTACATACAAGGGAAGAATGAGATTTAAAAAAATACAGTATTTGAATGAGCTATGTAATGTTTGGCTGATAATGACTGCAGAGATTATAAGTGATGTATAATGTTTGCAATTAAAATCATGTCAGTATGGTTTGTGATGTATGATGTTAACATGGTTTATTTTCCTTTATGTAAATGTATGATTGCCTATGTCATACATGATAATTTAATAAAGATGTTTCTTGTAAACAAAATAATAATAATTTTTAAAAAACTAGCGTAGGTTTGTAACTTCCTATCCAGTCATCAAGACTAAGCTTAAAGGTAGTTATAATAGCACTTTGACCTGTAGTGGTAACTTTTCCATAGGCTAGTAAAACTTTAAGAAAACTATCCCTACAGTGAGTCTTGTTAATTTGTTGTCGGAAATTTAGATGCCTAGTATGATCGTTTTGATAACCACTGGTTAAGTGAAGCAACAGGAGGGCAAATAGGACTGGGCCCTTCACTGCTCAAAAAATGAGATACAGGTCATCTTGGAGAAGTCAGGCAGCTATTGAGTGTAAGAAGATACATGCAAATTTATCAAGATAGTCAAAGGATTTAACTTCAGTTTTCTTTGCTAGAAATCTTAGAAATCTTTGGGGCTCTTCCACTTGAATGATATACTTGGACTTATACATATCAATGGGAGTACTGTATTTCATGATGGTTCTGATGAAGTGTACAGTAGTAGGGTGACTCCTCTGGATCTGGAAGATATTCCCCTGTAAATTAACTGGGCCAGATAGAAAGATTTCCAGACTATGGTGGAAGCATGATTATCATGTGTGATCAGGAGTGCATGAGTGCAACTTATAAAGAAAGTGGCACCAGAACACTATCATTTACTTCAGCTGCATGGAACATGGTACATGCTACTGAAGTGGTTAATCAGGAAGAAAAAAATCAAATTCTTCACTTCAAGCTCATATCATTGTCTTTTTCCTTAGACAGCCAAATGTATAAAACATTTTAATCCACGTGAACAACTAATACTGTTCTAGTTCTTCAGCCTATGATGATAGTTTAGGTCTTACTCTAATTTCTTTGTAATATATTTTGCAGTGCAAAATTCTCATTTTAGCTTAGCCTGAATTAAAATATTCATTTAATGTCAAATTCCTTACTCCTGGCAAAAATTCACCTAAACATCCACATATTTCTATTAATAGTATTGTGTGATCAGCTTATTTTATTGTACTTGGTTGAGGAAGCTATGTAAGACGGTAATAGTTATGTAGGGATAAAATAGCAAATGTCAAACTACCTACTCAGTATTGACACAAAGGTGGTACTCTTTCAAGTATGCATTGGCTGTTGTTTAATGCTTATATTTTACTCCACATTTTCCTCAGACTGTGTGTAAAAAGTATATTTCTTGAATCATTCCACAAACCTAGTAATCAAAAAAAGTAATTCAGTGGACTAAAGAGATTAAAGGTAAGGACACAACAGAGAGTACTGGAATTTTCTATGCTGTTCTTAGAGGGTGTATTACCGAAATATTTTAATCATGAGAAATAAGAAGTAAAACGTAAAGATGCTGTTACTGTAGGAATATAACCAAACTACAGAGGGAAATAGGCATGACTAAAGACTTGGATGTTCCCTAGTGAGAGAAAATTATTAGAAACTAAGAGAGAGCCACCCAAGTTAAAAATACTGATTAAAATGTTAGACGGTAGATCTGAACAAGACTTAGTCACCGAAGTCATATTTAAGTGGTTATATAACTATATAAACAAAATGAGACACATGAAACAAGGGGGACTTAGCTTTTTGATTAAAAGGAGGAGTCTAGTGCTGTTGAGGAGAATAGTAATAGAGTTAAAGTATATCTTGTTAGCATTTTCTCTTTTAAGAGTAATGATAGCATGCATTTAAAACAGTATGAATACAACAGCTCCCATGGTTATATTATGGATGTTATCAGGCTAATACCATGTACAAGCCTCTGTGAGGCAGTTAATGTTTCTGGAGCAGTCTTTTGAAAAATTAAAAATAAGCATTTTAGAACTAATGTTGCTAATGTTCATCACCTCTATTGGCAGTTGCATCATCCCAGATGCATGAAAACAGGCAGCCGTTGCTCAGATCCATGAAGATTAATTAAACAGAATTGCAAGCTTAAATTCAGTGTGCAAGTGCGGAATGTATTTGCATCCATGCTGGTGTGCGTGCATGCCACTCACGGTACGCCTTAAAGCACAAGACGCTTGCACTGCTTTTTTTTTTTAATTGCTGAAGCCTTCCGATCAACCCACAGCTTTAAAAGTGGGAGAGTGTTCGCCCTCCCCCTCGTCCTATGATTCTGGCACCATTGGACAGAACTATGGAAGTGGGGGGAGGGCGCAAACAACACAATACAGTTGGGACGTATTCAGAGACAGAGCGCTGATAAGAGCGCAAACTTTAGAGAATAATAATTATGCTAAATAAATAAATGAAATGTGTGCCCTTTATGAGGCCAGCCTAAATGGCGCCCTAGGCGGTCGCCTAGTTCGCCTATGCCTAAGGCCGGCCGTGGCCATACCCAACAGAATCAAGACACTCTTCTCCAAAAAAGGAAGTCAATCTGGTGGTCCCCTGCCATTAATAAACTCTACAACTGAAGGAAGAAACTGTTGCAGAAAAAGATGAAGTCTCAAGACTGGAAAAACTCCCTTATTAGCCTCAACAAAAAGTTGAGATCCTTCATCAAATCCTCCAAAGCCAGCTATGAAGGCAGAACTGCGGCAGACACTAAAAACAATCACAAAGCCTTCTATAGTTATATCAAGAACCTCCATGGCAATACTCAGATTTGCTCTGAGTTACTGCACAATGGTATCTCCTATACTGAGCCAACAGATATTGCCAACATATTGGCCAGCAGATTCAATGCCAACTTTACCCCCCCAAGGACCAATCACAATACTGAAAGAATGGCAGGCACCCACCATTACTGCAGCACAGGTTAAAGCTGAATTGTCCAAGGCCAAGAATACAGCTTCCATGGGACCCGATAATATCCCTGGCTGTGCTCTACATGAACTACAAAGCGAAGTGGCACCACATTTGTGTGCCCTGTTCAGTCACAGACTCACCTCAGACTTTGCCCCTACTGAATGGCGCACTGCTACAGTCGCCATAAAAGGGGAGCGAATACAGACCATGGGAATTATCGCCCCATTAGCCTGACGAGTCTTAGGTAAAGCTATGGAGTGCATCATCACGAACCTGATTAACAAAGATATAGGAAATCTCCATACTCTAGACTCCACGCAATTTTGCTTTGTGAAAGGGAGATCATGCCTGCCCAACCTGGTTGACTTCTTTGAGTCAGTCACCAGGGCTGTGGATGAAGGTAAGCCAGTGCATACAGCCTCTCTCGATCTGGCCAAAACCTTTGATACCATTCCTCACTTGGGAATTATTGATAAACTCGCCAAACTACGCATCAACCCCTATATCACTAGGTGGGTTGCAAATTGGCTCACAGATAGAACCCACAGTGTGAAAGTAGCGGACTCCAAGACAGACTGCCGACCAGTCATGAGTGGAGTCCCACAGGAATTGGTCCTGGGTCCTCTCCTGTTCGGCATCTGATTCTCAGAAGTCCAGGCCAACACAAAGGGACTCTGGCTGACCAAGTTCACAGACGACTGCAAGCTGGAGCCATTATTAACTCCCCAAGTGATGCAGACATCCTACAGAAAGGCCACACTGTAACCAATGAATGGGTTTCAGCTTACTGCCAAAAAATGCGTAGTCATCCTCTTTAGTAAAAACTCAGTTCCCACTAATTACCACATCGATGGGAGCCCACTGAAGGCATTATAAGAGATCTGGGGATGCAGGTTGACAGCAACCTCTCCTTCGACCACCACACTGCTACTGTGGTCAGAAAGTCCTTCTATGTGGCATATCTCATTACTAAGGGTTTTGCATCCAGGAAGAAAGAGGTTGTCATCTCTCTCTACTCTTCCCTCATTAGACAAGTCATCGAGTGTAATGTCCCATTTGGCATGTACCTCACTAGACACCTGCAACAGCTGGAGAGGCCACAGAAGTACCTCACAAAGAGGATGCTAGGTATTAAACACATGTCCTACACAGACAGACTCAAAAGACTCCAGCTATTCTCTGTCTCATATTGCCTACTTAGAGTCCATCTCTGCTTGACTTACAAACCCAGCTTACCCAACTCTGTTAGAAATGCTACATCTAAAGAAATCCCAATCCCTCCGCAATACACGCTCCAGAGACCTCAACCTCATTACCACAATCAACAGAATATGCTGGAGGGACGGATTCATAACCCAGAGACTGCCCATGCTATGGAATAGACTTCCCATACAGGTCAAGCAGAGCAGCTCACTGGCCCTCTTCAAGAGAAATCTTGATGAATGGATGGGTAATAAAAAGTTCACCCCGGGGATCACTCCAGTGGCTCTACTTGATAGAAGCACTGGGAACCAACGTTGGGCGGCACAATGGGCTAGGCTTGTAAAGGCTCCTGGGCCATTAGCTTAGTACACACCCTATGAACCTATAAATAAAGATTAGTTAACTCTATTGAACGTTTTGAACTGCCTATAGCCTGCAATACAATGCACTGGCTTTAATGATAACTAAACTCAACAACTGGTGTGAAGAGCCTACAGTTTCTGAACCTCATAATTTCATTCTATGCAATATTTCAAACATGAAATCTACATTACACTGTGAATGTTACAATCCAAACTAATGCATACATACACATGAATGATCATATATCACACATTAAATTCAGATTGCTACTAGGGTTGCCAGATTTCTTTGTGGCTAAAACCGGACTAAGGTCACGCCCCTCGCATCACCCATAACTCCACCGATTCCCACCCACTCTCCCAGCAATGCCACGCCCATTTTGTGACACCACGGTGACATCAGCTGATGGGAACGCCCTCTTTTTCTGTTCCGGATGCCTGCTTTCAGCCGATTTACTATGCTTTTCTGTAAAAAAAAGCATAGCAAATCAGCCAATTGTAACAAACACTGATAGTCTGTTTCTTTTTGTGAAACAGAAAAATGGAGTTTGTACAGTGTTTTCCCAATTTCCTGACTACCAGTCCAGAGCAGAGAATTGATTTGATTTGTGTGGATAGTCCAGAAAAAAACAATTAAGTGGCATTGCGCATTGGCAGTGGCAACAGGGTGATTTCCAATTTCCCACCTATTGTTCAAAGACTCAACGTTATGCTTAAATAGGGCTAGCCTAGGGATGGACTCTGCTTCACATAAATGGGAAGCTTGTTCCAGTGCATGGGGACCCTCTCTGAGACACATTTGTGTCTCATCAACATCACATGGCCTATTTATGTCACAAGCAAAATTTAAATTTTTAGATATAATGGTTCTGATACTGTTAATTTTGTGGCTGTCCAAAAGGTCCATCAATCAGTGCTGGATCCAAGGATGCCTTGTATGCCAGACATTCTTTCTCAGTAACCTGTTGGAGACCCGGTATAGTGATAGGGCTTTAAGGAGATCTGTATAAGACAATGTGTTTAGACACTTGATTCTTCTAGTAAGGAAGCTTTAAATATGTTCCAGCTGTTTTATGCGTCTGGTCAAGTACATGCCAAAGAGATAGGTGCAGCTCACACATCCAGTTATTTTGTCAACTTCTCAGATTAACATCGCTAATATTGTAAAAAGTGTTCCTTGTACATGAGCAATGTCCTATAAAAAATGTAAATAAGCAACTCAAACATTGGCTTCTTATGAGTTGTTCATTCACATTAATCAGTGTCTAAAGCATCTCCCCAGATTCCACTGGTGGTGAAGTGCCATGTAACATGTTAGATGTCTTTTTTTTTTCATTCTCACTCCTTAACTCCTCCTCTTGCTCCCTAGTAACCTCTTCCATCCTTCTACTTCTTCCTCATTGTACCTCCTCCTTCTTTCACACAGGTCAGTTTGCCGAATTTTCATTCAGAAACTGAATCGTGTTGGGCAAAGACATTTGGCCATTCATAAAATGGCCAGTTGTCCTTTGCAAACTTGTAGGAAAACCTATTCAGAGCTAGTCTTGACAACAAATCCATTAGACTCAGTTCAGTTTGGCCTGCTCTGCTGTGTTTGCTGCTTCCTGATGTAAATAAATGTTGTTAGAAATCTGTCAATTATGCAGCCTAATATTTGCGTTGGAGTAGGCTAACTTCTGTGCAATATTCATTTGCTGAGTAAATGAACTGGTGCTTTGACCCTTTTCAGCCATGACCCAGGCCACAAGAGCAAGGACAATTAAATATATACAGAGACTAAAACAGTCAATCAGCTAATTTATTTTTGGAAGGCAGGAACAGACTGAAGTAGACAAAAAAAAGCTCACTCAGAACATTCAAACTTTATACAGTAACCAATGGATGGGACTGAACTGTGTAGACTTGAGGGTTTGAAACAGTCTAAACCTCTGTCACTCTGTGCCACTGTGCCTGTGGAATTTATTTTGATCATAACTTTCAAACTTTGTGACTTGAGAGCATCCCTCACCTATATGGACTGAGAGGGTGGACAACAGATTATGCTCCCAAAGACCTGTTCTTTCATTCTGTCTGAACTCTTGTGGAGCAGCTCTGGTCTGTGGTGATGGTCAGGGCGTTGTACAGCCATACTTTAAATGCACTTGTACTGTACATTCATAGTTGGAATGTGGTCACAGTTTGGGCACTGTGTGTAGAGTGTCCATTTTTAGAATCTGTTAGGAATAGTGCATAGTTCAGTTGAAGTTCCACATTTGTGGTATTTGGAGTTCGACTGAGCAGCTCTGATCAGGCGCTTGTTCTGTGAAATAACAGACTTAAACTCAGTGCAGGAATATGGCAGGTTAAGGAAAACTGACAGTTCACTTTTAACTGATTCTGGCGTAAGTCATCAGGGGTCACTGAATGTAGATAAGGGGACAGTTGAGAATCCTCAGTCCGTTAATCAGTCCATGAGGTATGTAATGACATATAGTTTGGATGCCCCAGAAATCAGCTCTATTATAAAAAGATTTTGGGCAGTTGCTATCAGTGAGTTTGACGGGCTGCAGAAATTGGGTCCCCTAGTTCAGTTTACATATAGGAAGGGCCCTGGCCTAAAGAACATTTTGGAAGGCCAGTCGGGAGGTACAAATATAAGGGCTGGTATGTATACATGCAATTAATGTAGATATTGCAGATTTGTCAAAACAGGGCTTCAGTTTTCTATCCGGAACAACATCTATACAGTAAAAGGAAGATATAACTGTAAAAGTTCTCATGTTGTATATGTGGCGGTATGTCTTTCCTGTCCATGTTTCTATGTGGTGAAAACAGACAGGAAACTGTGCCAACGCATATATGAACATGATTATGCTATAAAAAAGAACAAGGAAGAAAATGCCCTAGCTAAACACATTCAAGAGCATCCTGAGCATGGATTTGGCTTTATGGCTATTGATCATATACATACCAGACATGGAAAAGGGAAGGATTCATTATTATTAGAAAGGAAGGAATTGCTTTGGCAATTGAGACTCAGAGCATTTGCTTCTCCAGGTCTCAATGGCATGTTGTCCATTTCATGCATTTTAAAGTTAAAGAGCCTGGAGAGGTAGTTAAATTCAATATGGGGTATTTTAATGATTTTATATTTATGCATGTTTACATAAATAAAATTTTATATAAATTTTACATAAATGTTATATAATTTTTATAAAAAATTTTTTAGATGTTGAACCTCATCACACTTGGTAAATAGGAGAGTCACATATAGAAATGGAGCAGTGAATTTTATGCAGTTTGGGAATTTGTATTTGCTGCATCAGGTTTTTAGTTAGAATATGTACATTTATAATTATAATGTTCATATTTGACTTCATTATAATATCATTTTTTATATATATATTCTTTTATTATTGTATTTTTAATTCCATTCATCTAATTTTTAAGTGGAATTATATTATTGTATGAATACTCGAGTGTGATGATCATAGTGATGGAAAGAGGGTGTGCTATCGCTTTAAGTCAATTTGAGGAAGTGATGTCATTACTCAGAGTTTTTAAAGCCAAGAGTACTGTTAAAACTTTTTTTGGATGCATTGTTTTTGAAGAAGTTAGTCTGTGGACTGACGAAAAGCTATATTTTTAAGGCTTAAATAAAGCAGTTTTGCCAGAGTTTTTCCAGTTTTCAGCTTTCAGTTTTTCGCTTATTGGATTTATCTGCTTGTATAGCTGCTTATTTTGGGTGTACTCCAGCTGAGTTTGCTGTTGGATTTCCTTTGGGAGTTTACAGGCCGTTGGTTTCCTTTGTGTGGTTCCTGAAGTTTGTTTCGTGTTTTTACTCGGTGCAGGAATATGGCAGGTTAAGGAAAACTGACAGTTCACTTTTAACGGATTCTGGCGTAAGTCTGTTTCGTTCATCCATCCAAATGTTATTCATAATGCTAAACACACGGTCAACGGATGCATTCAAGACTGGAACAGACAGAATGTGCTGAACAAGTTCCAACATATCTGGTGCAGACTCGTGCTCGAAAAACTTACACCAAGCCTCAGCTGTGCTTGCACAGCTATGGATAACGTCAAACACTTCACTAAGAGCTCGCACTTCATCGTGCAGGCTGTCGGATGGACGGTGGGTGGATAGAGGCGTTTGCATCCAAATGTCAATCACTTCATCAAGTGAAGGCGATCTTGTGACACTAGTCAAAGACAGTGACTTGAAGTGACGATATGGGGAATGTTCAAATGCAAACCATTTGTTCAAATATGTCATTGCTCGCTTGTACACATTCAAAGCTTCAGTTATGAACTTCTCAATGAACTGCTGTGGTAGATAACTTTTGCACAGAGCAAATGCTACCTTCATACCAAAAAATGTATCCATCAGTCCTATTCTGCAGAGATAGCTTAAACTGTTCCATTATACCGTACAGTTCACAAGCTGTTGCTGATTTGTTCTCAAGCTTTAAAATTGTCTCTTGAAAGGATGACATAAAGAAGTGTGTAAAATATAGATACAGCTCCGACTTTGTTGGGCTATCGTCTGGTGCCAGTTCGTTTTCCTGGTCCTTCAACATTTTCCATATCACTTTCGGACAATTAGCTTCTCCTTGAGACAAGAAATACGTTTTCAAAGGCATCCAGCACAGCAAAATTCGGTCAAGAGCCTTGAACAAACTCAACCAGCGGGTTGGAACATGTCTGATTATCGCGTGGTATTCAGACTCATAGAAATCAAAGCAGCTCTTCAGTTCTGCTCGCCTCAAGGCAGAGTTACTGAATTCAGCAAACACTATCATGACGAAATTTTCAACATCAAATGACATGACCTTTAAAGCATTTTTCGCACAGTTATACATAATGTGGTCATTGCAGTGTGCTGCAATAATGTTAGGATTCTCCTCTGAAACTAACTTCTGATAAACGGAGTTGTTTATGCCATAGTTTACCGATGCATTATCTGCGGCATAAGCGGTAACATTTTGCCAAGACAATTTACATTCTGATAAAACACGACAGAGTTGATTCTTAACGGACTTAGAGTCTTCAAATGCATCCTCGTAAAAGTCAATAACACAGAAAGAAATTCCGTTCTGTGGGGTGAAGAACTGAACACCAACAGGATAGAATTTACGGTTCCCTATGTTAGATGCATCAGTAGCAATGGAAAATGGCAAACCAGCATGTAGCTTATCAAGGACGAATTCTAGTGAAAATGGGTACAAAACATTGTTGACTATGGCGGAAACTTTTGTTCGGCCGCAGGTCATCTTTTTAACGATTTCCGAGTCATCAATTATAGACTTCATAACTTTGATACCACAGTCCTGTGCATTATATGAAATATGATGTCTAATTCCATGATACACTTCAGCAATTTCCGCTAGGGATACTTTGTGAGATGCCATACTGTTTGGCGATGTGAAAAATGTCTTCAGTCGTTGAGATGACACACTAGCTTGGGAACAAGTAGTATGCTTTTTAGTGCTTTGGTGTGCAGTAACTGCTTTTTTTCCATCATATGCAACAGTGAATGATGTTGCACAAAGCTTGCATCTAGCTTTTGTATCTTCTGTGCATTTTTGTATCCATGAAAATTCCCTTTCCCACTCTGCATTATAATAACAGATGTTTCGTTTTCGCTTCTTTGGTGGGGTAGACCTGTCTGACCATGTAGTTGGGCTGCCAAAACTCTCATTATCGTTGACACGGACACCGTTATTCCTGTCTTCCATAATAACAGTATTAATAAATAAAGTACCTGCAGACAGTGACAGCAGACATATAATGAGTTAGTTAAACTTAAAGACAAAAAGCTGCGTTAATAAAGAGTCTACAGAAATACTGTGAAACTACTTTTGCATCACTGAAGTATCTGTTTCTTATGAAAGGAACATCTGCTTGTTAGTGTGCCTGTCCCCGGACTGGTGCAAGGCTATACTGGCAAAGTCTACTGTCTAGTAGCATCGGGTATTCCCACACCACGGTGTCCCACAGTCCCACTGATAAGCTAGAAGGCTATGTATGTTATACGGGTTGGAGACAGTGGCATTGCCAAAAAGGCAGGAGTCCGAGCTGGACGTGGCAGAGTTAAAGATGTTAAGATTTGCACTGGCTGTGACAAGGGTGGACAGGATTAGAAATAAGTATATTAGAGGGTCAGCCCAGGTTGGAAGGTTTAGAGACAAAGCCAGAGAGGCAAGATTACATTGGTTTGGACATGTGCTGAGGATGGATGCATATTGGGAAAAAGATGCTAAAGATGAAGCTGCCAGGTAACAGGAAAAGAGGAAGTGGCAGCACCGTTCTGTGCTGCCAGGTAACAGGAAAAGAGGAAGTGGCAGCACCGTTCTGTGCTTTATTGTTTTGCCTTCTGGGTCATCATATTGTTTTATTCTGAGGAAAAGAGAGGAAGGCATAAGATAAGGTTTATGGATGTGGTGATGAGAGAGGACATGCAGGTGGTTGGTGTGACAGAGCAAGATGCAGAGGACAGGAAGAAATTGAAACAGATGATCCGCTGTGTGGCGACCCCTAATGGGAGCAGCTGAAAGAAGAATGTGAGTAGTTGCGTTGGCTGCCCTAAACACCAAAATCTAATCTGATGCCCTACATTATTATTATTATTATTATTATTATTATTATTGTTTCCCTCTCTCTCTCACACACACTTAATACTCAATATATACCATACAAAAATTATACTGATCCCTGCCCTGGGCCCTGACTCTCAAACTCTCATCATCTCCTTGCTAAGTTCTAAATGTTTACTTGCAGTGTCAGTGTTCAACAGGTAACACACTTGCCTTTGGTTCTTGAAGATGAGAAGATTGTGAGTTCTAGTCCCACTTCAGGTGACTGGACTAATTTTTTTTTCCATTACTGACACTGTAGTGCAGTATAAAGGGATGCTGCACTCCTCTGAATGTGCTGTTCTTCAGATGAGACATTACACTGAGTTGGCAGTACCCAGGTAGATGCACAAATATATCATAGTATTTCTCAAAAAGAATATTGGCAAAAACCGGACAGCTGGCAACCCTACGTAATCCCTATTATAAGCAATTGGAGGGGGTACCAAAAAGAAGATCTGTTTTGTCCTGGTAAAATACCATCTTAACAGCTGCAGAACTCACCTTTGGATACTCCAGCCACTGTCCTGCTTAAATTGCCATGTGCATTACATATTTGCATGCCTTTGGACTACTGTTATTGGTATCCAGAAAGAACTCTTAACAAGCAAGCAAGAAAATACTACCAGCTGCTCAGGAGTAAAGAAAATCCTTGCAATGATAAATGTGAAACTGGCAATGTAAGCATTATACAAAAATGTTGATAGTAGATGTGACGATAGGAGGTACTGCCAGCCATGCCTGGTGAAGTAGGGCAGTGGATGTGTAACATTATGCCAACACAGCTAGCTGGAGTTTTGTAAAGAATTATATGTCATTTGTATATCAAACTGATTTGTACAGATGCTTGTGTTTAAACATGTGTTTGTAAAGTTGCTTATGTCAAAATGTATCAACAGTGTAGCCTGCTGGAAAAAATGTACATGTATTATTGTAACTGAATTAAATGTATATCTTTTGATATACATGCATTCCAGCAGAACTACCATAGTTTGCTAGAGAATGGGCATGGTGGATGGCAGTAACCTTAGCTGTTATCCTGGACTTCAGTAAGAAATCAAAAGATGGTCAATGAAAACTGTCAATCACAAAACAGTAAGCACTGCTACGTACTTCTTAGTTATTGATGCAGCAGACTAGGGCATGAAGTTCGAATTCAACTGACTGAATATAGCACGCTAAACAACTCCTTTACTGAAAAGAGAATTCCTTACAAAAAAGACTGTGGGGGCACAAGAGCAAAATGTAGAATAGGGAGACTGCATTCATGTGACCCAATATCCATAAACATTACACATGCCCAAGCCAAAGTTTAGAGATGGACCACTGACAGACAACCCACTACAGATGGAAAGTTGTCCATACCACCAACCTCAGATGGATAAAAGATTCTGACTTTGACTCTCAAAATATACAATAACCACAATGACTATTCAGAGGCTACCAAAATCGGGTGGTAACTACAGCAGGAGGACAGCCTGTCAACAAAGCCTGTCCATGTTAGTTCAATGAAACCAGAGGACTAAAAGCAAAGTACAGTTTTGTACCTACCATAAATGTAGATGTTCGAAGATCCACATTGCTGCAGTCCTTACATATGGGTAGTCCGCTGTCCTCGGTCGGCCCGAATACCAAAGTATTAGGCTGACGTCGGTCAAGGCGCTTAGAACTGACCTCAGGACGTCAGGGTATAAAAGCGCATGACCGACGTCATATCCTCAGTCTTTTCTTGCCCCAGATGTCAGAAGGCCCAAAAAGAGAGGGCATAGCCAAAAACACATCCAACCACCCATGTACAAACAATATATACAATATTTACAATATTTACAACCCAAACCATACAACCACCCCAAAAAACAGAGGGGAAGGAGGGAGGGTAAATTGGACTGCAGCAATGTGGATCTTCGAACGTCTACATTTATGGTAGGTACAAAACTGTACTATGTTCTTCATCTCACATTGCTGCAGTCCTTACATATGGGTAGAATCCCAAAGCAGAGGTAAGGGAGGTTGGCAAAATTATAAAGTATTAGGAGCTGCTAAAATGCCCTGTAAAATAGCAGTGGCAAAACCAGCCCTAGATTTAGAGTAAAGAGGAAGGTGGTAATGCTTAGAGAAAGTATGCACTGAACTCCAAGTAGCTGCTTCCAAAATATCTTTAGTAGCCACCCCCCTTAAAAAAGCTGTAGAAGTGGCAGTAGCCCTAGTGGAATGAGGCCTGATCCCAGCCGGAATCTCCTTACCATGATGGGAGTAACAGAAAGAAATACAAAAGCCAATCCACTTTGAAATAGTTTGTTTTGAAACAGGTTTGCCCTGAGCACCCAAAGCAAAAGAAACAAACAACTGCTGAGACTGTCTGAACCCTTTAGTTCTGCTCAAATAATAGCGCAACTGTCTGTGTATATCCAAAGTGTGCAAAATCTTTTCCCCTTTATTTTGGGGGTTTGCATAAAAAGTAGGCAAATGAATAGTTTGGTTTAAAGCCACACTAGAAACCACTTTAGGCATAAAGGAGGGATTAGTACGCAAAGATACCCTATCCTTATGAAAAATTAGGAAAGGCTCAACTGCCATAAGGGCCTGTAATTCAGAAACCCTTCTCGCAGAGGTAATGGCCAACAAAAAAGCAGTCTTCCATGATAAATATTTTAACTCAGCAGTAGCTGCAGGCTCAAAAGGTTGTAGAGTGAGTTTCTCCAACACAAAATTGAGATCCCAAGCAGGAGTAGGAGCTCTACGTGGGGGTCTTATGTTCCTTGCCCCTCTAAGAAATTGCTTAAACCAAGGATGAGAAAATAATGGTGGGTCACAGTCATAGTGAGCAGAAATAGCTGCAGCATGAATCTTAATAGAGGAGAAGGACAAACCCTTGTCCAATAACTCAGTAAGGTATTGAAGAGAAGCACTTAAATCAGGCTTGGAAACATCAAAGTTCTTTGCTTTGCTCCAAATAAAAAATCTCCTCCATTTATCAGCGTAAACTTTCCTTGTACTAGGCCTTCTGGCTTCCAAAATCACATTTAAAACTTGCTGAGGAAGCTGAGGCCCTCCAGGTTCTAGAACAGAATATGCCATGCTGTTAGATGCAGAGACTGAAGTTTGACATTGAGTAAATGACTGTTCTCCTGAGACAGAAGGTGTGGAATCGAAGGCAAAGGCCATGGAGGCTCCCGTACCAAACTTCTCAGTAGTGGATACCAGTGTTGACGAGGCCAGTCTGGAGCTATTAAAATCATGGATGGTTTGTCCTGTCTGACCTTCAGAAGTACCTTTGGGAGGAGAGGCAGTGGTGGAAAGGCATAGACGTGAAGATTGCTCCAACTGAATGACAGAGCATCCACCCTCCAAGCTGTGTGATGAAACCTTTTTGTGCAAAACTTTGGCAACTGGTAGTTTAGTGGAGAAGCGAACAGATCTATGTCTGGAGTTCCCCAAAACACTGTCAACTTTCGAAATACATGAGGATCCAATTTCCACTCGTGGGGATCCACTATCTGTCTGCTCAACACATCTGCTAAGGAGTTCTGTGCTCCTGGCAGAAACCTTGCTTGAAGATTTAGCTGTAAACTGAGAGCAGTCTCCCACAAAATCATTGCTTGCCTGCAAAGAGGGTATGAATGAGTTCCCCCCTGCTTGTTGATGTACCACATGACAGTTGTGTTGTCTGTTTGAATCAACACCTGTCCTGGGAAAAGTAAATCCTTGAAAGCCATCAATGCAAATTGGACTGCTAACATCTCCTTCAAATTGATGTGCAAATGTTGAAGTCTGGCATGCCACATGTCTTGTACCCATTTTCCATTCAGATGAGCTCCCCAAGCTGTGTCTGAGGCATCTGTCGTTAGAATCTGACTCGCCTCTGGCCGGGTCACAGAGTCTCCCTTGTTTAGGTGACATTCCTGAGCCCACCACAAAAACTCCTTTTGAATGCAAGATATTATTTGAATGACAGTGTCCAGATCTTGGCAGTGTTGTGTCCATACATTTTTGAGATACCATTGCAGCTTCCTCATATGCAGTTTGGCATTGGGAAGCACCAGAATACAAGATGCCATGAACCCCAAGGCTTGAAGGACTGTCCTTGCAGTCAGCCTGGACTGACGAGACAATTGATGGAAATAAAGAGAAAGATTCTTTTGTTTGTCCGGGGTCAAAAAGGCCATCTGGGCTGCTGTATTCAGTCTCACACCCAGAAAGCACATGTCCTGAGAGGGTACTAGACTGGACTTTATTTCGTTCACAGAATACCCTAGGCATCTTAACACTGCCATCACATACTGTAGATGATGAAGAAGTTCGTCCTTTTCTTGAGCCAGAATCAGGCAATCGTCCAAATAAGGATAAATTTGTATTCCCTTTAGCCTGAAGAAGGCTATCACTGGAGCCAGAACCTTTGTGAACACTCTGGGCGCAGTAGATAAGCCAAAGGGCAATGCAAAGAATTGATAATGTAAAGTCCCAGTCCGAAAACGCAGATATTTTCTGCAACTGGGCCTGATATGAACCTGAAGGTAAGCCTCTTTGAGATCCAGAGTCACCATCCAGTGATCTTTGCCCAGCAGAGGTAAAAGCTGTTGTAACGTCAACATTTTGAACTTTGGAATGTCCAGATATGTGTTGAGGATAGATAAATCCAAAATTGGTCTCCACGTATTCCCTTTCTTTGGTACTAGAAACAGGCGAGAATAAAATCCTAGGCCCACATCTGACAAAGGGACCGGTTGTATAGCCCCTATTTGAAGCAGTAGAGCAATCTGTTTGTGAGCTTCTAGTCTTTGCTGAGGAGGAACGTCTGGCATGCCCTTGAAAGGAGGCAAGGTATGGAAATAAAACTTGTAACCTCGGTGTATGATATCCAATACCCATTTGTCCTGGGTAATCAAAAGCCAATTTTCTTTGAAGAGTGCCAACCTTCCTCCCAAAGGTGCTGCCAGGCGAGAAGAATCTGGCAGCTGCAAAAGTAGGTCATTGGGCCTGTTTACGAAAGGACTGGCCCCTGCCCTCACTCGAAGACTGTGCAGGTGAACTCCATGTTCTAGGCCTGAAAGTACTCTGAGCTCTGCCCCTACCACGTCTAGATCTACCCCTAGACTGAGAATCAGAGGAAGGATACGTCCACCCCTTAGTAGGCCAATTTCTACTAAACTTCGGAGGCTGGACCTGTAAAAAATCTTTAACAGTCTGCATAGACTTAGCCTTGTCTTCCATTTTCTTTAAGACTGACTCCACAGGTGGGCCAAACAACACTTCAGACTGTAAAGGAGCATCCAAAATCCTGGTCTTAACATGGTCTGATAAATTCTGATCTTTCAGCCAGGCATGTCTGCGAAGAACTGAACCAGTGGCAGCCACCCTAGAAGAGGCCTGCAAAGCATCAAAACCACACTGTAAGGAATGCTTACCCACCTGTTCAGAAACATGTACCAAATCTTGTAATTCTTTACACTCAATGCCCTCTGCCAGAGCATCCACCTTAAATTTCAATTGAGAAAGGAGAAAATTCTGATACTTCAACATATGAAATTGGCAATTCAAAGCTCTCATTGCTAGAGTAGAAGAGGTATAGACCTTTTTTCCCCATCTATCCAAGGCTCTAGCCTCTTTATCTAGAGGAACTGGATTCTTTACAACAGAGGCCCTGACACCCTTAGGTCCCTGGCTAACAGTTTCTGGGTCTGCCCTAGGGCTTTTATAGAGATATTTATGCGCTTCAGGCACCCTGTAATACCTATCCGGTTTAACTGGCGCAGGAGGCAGAGAATCAGGATTAAGGGAAGCCTCTGAAAACACATCTTGCACAACATCCAGAACAGGGGGTATAGCCAAGGGTCTATGCTGAGGTAAAAACAAAAATTCCCTTAGCCTTTTCCTTGAATCGGAAAAATCCTGACCTTCCCACTTAAAATGTTCCCTCATAGAATGAAGTGTTTCTGAAAAGGAAAAATCCTCTGGAGGAGAAGCAGAAGGAGTAGAATCTTCTGCATCAGAATCAGAATAAGGCGTGAATTCCTGTAAGTCTTCAGCCGAAGACTCTGAATCATCTGAAGCCTGTTCAAAACTTTCCATCTCTGGCTCCACCCTAGGCCTCTTATCAGGAGGGGGCATAGAACCTCTAATCAGAGTAATCAAATCTTCTGCCATCTTAAGCATGTGTTTCTTAGGTACAGACCCTGCAGAACTAGGACTGATACCAGCAGAAGACAAACCTGGCCTGCCTCTGGAAGAACCCTTGGAAACAGAAGGAGAGGGCCTAATCACCCTGGGAAGGGAGGGGAGTACAGTAACTTGAGAAGCCCCCTCAGCCTGACCTGCCCCCTGAGAGGCCACATCTTGCAAAATCAAAGTCTCCCCCTGAGACTCCAGAGAAGCCTCCGTCGGAACCACCGGTTCCACTGAAGCCTCTAAAGAACCGGCGTCCGGAACGGATGACTCATCCTGTCTAGGTTTAACCGCTTTGTCTTTGCGCTTCTTCGAGGTAGCGGGCGTCGGAGTATCAGACGGCATATTATAATTGCACCGCTTACCGAAGACCAACCTAGCGCAATCTAACCTACGTTTAATGGTGCGCTTATTAAACCTAGCACAAAAGCGACACCCGACTACGTCGTGCTCAGGCCCCAAACAAGGAATACACAAAGAGTGATAATCCCTATGCGGTATCTGTTTCCCACAAGAAATACAATTATTCACTTTTTCTGACATCCGGTAATAAACTGAGGCAAGAAAAAACCAAAATATTCCCCAACGGGGTACTTAGCCAACTTGGATTCGGTCTGAAACTCCGAACTCGAAAAATTTCAGAACGCCGAACGGCACTTGCAACGCTGCTTCTGCATCGGACCATGCGGCAAAAAAGACTGAGGATATGACGTCGGTCATGCGCTTTTATACCCTGACGTCCTGAGGTCAGTTCTAAGCGCCTTGACCGACGTCAGCCTAATACTTTGGTATTCGGGCCGACCGAGGACAGCGGACTACCCATACGTAAGGACTGCAGCAATGTGAGATGAAGAACATCACTACAGAGATCTGCATACGGAAATCAAATGGTCAGAATTAAGTGATACTACGCCACACACACACACATACATACACGGGGTGCCTATTGAAATTCTCACAACTGTGATCCTAGGGAATGCAGGCCTGGAAATACAAATGTGAGGGAAAACAGAGGCATGTCAAAGTAATCCTCTTACTCAGGGATATAGCAGTCTCAGAGTCCGTCTCTAAGTAACAGGGTACTGGGGGACTAGCCCTACTTTGAGTGGTATAGAGAGCAAAGATGATCTGCAAAAATGCTTCAAGAGTGTATAAGTAAATTTCAGAATTTACTACTTTTTTAATTTATTTGTGGTGCTTGAATTCACATTTACCATTAGCAGCCTATAAATACACTAAACCCACACACACACTTGTATTTTATACATGTATTTCTCTCTCATATAGATTTTATAAATATATATATATATATATATATATATATATATATATATATATAAAATACACACACAAACATACACATACTATATATATATATATATATATATATATATATATATATATATATATATATACAGTTCAGAGAAACTAGGAAGCAAACTCAATGAGTTGGAATATTGCTGCTGTAGAAACAATTTAAAGGTTACTGGCTTGCCTAAGGGGAAGGAGGACAGTAGCACTTTATATTTCTGCAGAAAGTCCTGGCATTCTGGCATTGTTTCTGAGGAATACTGTTATGTGTGTATTGCGAGAGCTCACTGAATTACACACCCAAAGTTAAATCATGCCTGTCTGGTCATTTTACACAAACTTTTACACTAGTCTGTACTAAACTAAAACTTGGAATAAATCAAAACTGTCTTTGAAGGACAGGCTGCTATATGGTGATGACTTATTAAAGCAAAAAAGAGAGAATAATCTGACTGACCTGTCACCTGACCTAGGCTGGTATCTAATTATTATTTCTGCCGTAGCCTGTAGACTTCACTATCTGTCTGAAAGTTTTTACACTGTCCAGCAGTCCGCGTACGTGGTCGTGGTGGTGACACACCGCCTAGTCTTGGGCCGGCTCTTGCTCTTCAATCACATGCTGGAACTGTGCTGTGCTGCTTAAAATTTCCGCTCGATTTACTTCCATTCCACCACACTGGTGAATAGAATAAGCATGCACGCACGCATGAGCTGATTGATTACTAAAGCCGGCCCGTACTTAAAGGAAAAGGGAAGAGAAGAGAGAACACGGGCGGCGGTAATTTGCACTGTGTCTGCATAAGTGAATTTGTGTATGTTTCAGTTTTTTTACTTTTCAGTCCTCCTTGACTCCTGACTGCACAAAAAAAAAAAAAAAACGGACTTCATTAGTCCAGTTTTGATGATTTTTTTTCACCAGACAATTTCACTGAAAAAAAAACGGACAGCTGGCAACCCTAACTGCTACTGTAAAAAAATTAAACTGGAACTGCATTTCCTTTTTTTTTTCTACTGGTATGTATACATGCCATTGGTAAGCACTTGAGTAGGTTACCTAAAGGAATGCAGACACAATGGAATTTGAAATATGTTTTTATTTGTGAAAGTGAAAGAAACCTTATGGAAACAGATTCTGTGTTATCACAGTGCTGAAAAAAACAGGTTCTGTGTCAGGGTAGTAAATGGCAACAACTGGAAACAGCAAGCTGTCTGTTATGACTTTTATAATAAGTCTGCTTTTATGTCTAATCTCTGAATGCATGGTAATTTATGTCAGGTCATGTTTCTTCTACCCATGATCAAAGAACATGTCAACCAGATGCTTGCTGTGACTCATCCCACCAGTTTAAATGTTTTGCTATCTCTTAGGGTGCTTCGCCTTCTTGTTCATTTGTAATATTGAGTGTTTATGAAATGAAAATTACACAAGATACCAGTTTATGATTATTTAGTTTACTTTAATGCACACAAGGTACTTTTCTCCCACTTTTACAGCCACTTTGCTTCCCAATCTTTTTGCACCTTACCGTTTCTCCTCATACTGCATTTACTTCCTAAACTCTTACTTTTCCTCCTTTCACACACCACTGCTAACTACAATTCCACCTTTGTCCATTTATCTTCCTGCTCATTTACATAACTTCTTTCATTCCCTCTTATTTTTAAGCTACACTCTACTTCTCTGTATGTAAATCATTACTAAACTCAAGAAAAAATCCAATTTAATCTTTTCCCTGCAGCCATCATGCTATAAATACATTATGTTATTTCTCTATTTAATAATTAAACAATTTATGTTAATTTCTCTTTTTTTCTGTTAAAATGCTATGTTCATGTAAGAAATATTTAAAAATCATGCAAACAAGCTCATGCATAGATGTTTTACCATGCAAGTATACACGAACTTCATGGGGAACTTGAGTTTTACCCTGTTGGAATTTTCCTGGTCAACAAAGACAAATAAACAAACTATAAGTGTCTGGTCACCATCTCTCGGACCTTCTTTGCTAAAGAATTCAAGACATAGCAAAAAATATTGGGGTGGGGGGTGGTTAAAAGGTCCACAATTCGGGACATTTTTAAATACTACTCTAATTAATTTACAAAAGTTAATAAAGCAACATTTTTTGCATCAATGTGCATTTAATGAACAATAAGAATTATGCAACTCTAATGCCTGGAATTACTGATTTTAATTCTCAATGATTTACCCGGAAAGTAAATATTTTATGAAATACAAAGCAAAAATACATATATGACTACACACACACACACACACACACACACACACACACACACACACACACACACACACACACACACACACACACAATCACCACATCTTCTTTTCTGCAGTGACCCTGTAAACCCCTAGCTGGTGTGATGTTTACTGAAAAAAACAGTATGGAGTAAAAGCTGTAAAAATTTCTATCTGTATGTTTTGCTTACAATTTAACTTCTCCCAACTACACTGTTTTACAACTTCATTACACTGATCATTTATATAGTCCGCATATTTTCAACATTTACTGTACACTTAATCCATCATATCAACTTTTCACATACTAAAAAACATATTTCCATAATGCACTTTCCTTTTCCCCCAACCTTGTGTTGTAGAACATATTAGCAAACTCATTCTTGCCATCCATGGCTTGTTGTAAATGAAAGCACGAGTCAGTTTTGTCAGCAGAATACTTCATGATCAGCCCTACTTGTGACAATCAGCAGGTTCAGCAAACTATTTTGGTTCAAAACACACTCGGGCAGTGAGTCAAGGCAAGCTTCTGTTGAAGTACAAAAACATTATGCCTTGGGCGGATGAAACAGTAATAGAACAACTTTATAAAAAGCTCAGGAAATGACGCAAGTATTAAGTGAGCAGGCAGAATTAAGCTGGTTAATATATTGCAAGGGCAAGACCAAACACACCAACCACCTACAATTAAGATGACCAATCCAAAATATAGTGGCAAAATGTATACAACACATTATGAAAAGCACTGGAGCTTTATTTCTGTAAACTACTAAAGGCAGTGCTGTGTAACGTCTGATGCACGTGCTAGTTTACTTATTTGTATAAATAAAATTTCATCAGTTTACACACAGTGCCTGTGACTTTCTCAGTCAATGCAGTCTGCTAGCTGTGATGCAGAAGGCTTTATTTTCAGACGCCATCCATTGTGTACCTAGTGTCTACAATACCTCTTCTCACAGCACACATACTAGTTCTCTTTTTTCAGAATGTTTGTATTACAATTGTTCCAAGCGAGAATGCCTCAGCTTAAAAAAATATATCACTAAAGCACAATGCAAAATAAAGTTAATAATGAAGATGGTGCAATTAAGTTTCCCTTTCTACTCAGATGTGTTTTAAAGGTTTTAATAACTTGAGAGAAGTAAATTAAATAACATCATGAAGATTTAAAAATGTACTTATTTATTCTCCTTTGATTACTGTGAAAGTCTGATTGGACAGAGCTCCTTTTCAGCAGAGGCCTGGGGAGAAACCCCCCAGATTACATACTTTCCGCAATCAGTTAGTATGAACTAACACAATATGCTACACAGCAGTGAGCTAGATATAGTTTAACAGTTGATCACAATGTTATATGTACTATGCAGTGTTCACAGCATGCTAAAGACACACATCTATGAAGAACATTTACCATTACTTCAAACTTTATGCAGGAAGTCTCACTGAAATCCGCTTGAGACATATAAGCAAGTGAGAAAGTGTGAGGACTTATATATATATATATATATATATATCATAAAAATAACCACTACACACATTCAGAAAAAACTCTCAAACAATCTTTGGATAGGACTCTAAATTGGCCATAGGTATAAGTGTGAGCGTGTGGTGTGGAAGAACTACTGGGGCAGGGCTAGCCACCATACCTCTCAACTGTCCACATTTTTGCACAAAGTCCAGATTTTGGCCTCATATTTTTGATGTGCTCCTCATAACATTTTGTGGTTTTCTGGATATTTGTGGTAAATCATTGAGGACTGAATTCACTAAATAATGACAAGCACTTGAGTTGACTCTATATCCTTCATAAAATGCTTGGTAACACAAGACCTTTTATTCTAGAAGCGTTCTAAGTTTATAAGAGAAATATTTAAAATTTGACCCTATTTCCTGGGCTTTGACCCCATTATTTTCAGTTTGTCCAGATTTTTTGTGCTAAGAGGTTGAGAACTATGATTACATTGCTGAAGACATTTTTCAATTTTTAGACTATTGTAGGACATTTAACTGAAGAAGCTGCACGTTAGTGCTGAATCATCTACATACTGGATTATATTTGCTGGGAAGGAGGCTATATGCATTTACTTTGCAAAGATATCAATGAATAACAGTTCTAATATCAAACCTTGTGGTATACTTAATGCTGTTTCCTGAGGACCTGACAACTCATCTGCTGAGTGTACACAGTGTTCGGTGGCTACCATAACTTTTAAACCAATTAACTGTATTGTTTTTAAGGTCCAGTTCCTTCAGTCCAGATAATAATATGGGATGTGAAACAATAATAAATGCTCTGGCTAGGTCTAGAGAAAATGGATGCAACCATTTCACCATTACTGTACGTTTCATGAACACAGTTGATAAGTCAGGAATAGTGCTGTGGCCTGGTCTAAATCCATACTATGTTGTGAAAAGTATTTTGTTATCAGTTAGTTGATCAACCTTAGGTGAACACATCTTTCAAGTATTTTAAATGGTTCCCTATTAAATCAGAGAATGCTGTTTAATCAAATCTTTTTAAAAGAAACAGCGAAATCCCGAACGCATGGAACAGCGATTTTTTTCCCAGGGAAAAAAAATCACTGGGCCGTTTTCAGGACTTTGCCATTTCCTCTACTGTGGTGCAATCTCGAAGTTGATATATTTAAGTAGGGAGGGTGAGGGAAGCACAGCCTTCCACTTTATTGTGTTTGGATTTCTTTTTTTGTTTGCTTTTTTTTTCTGGGGGGGGGGGGCCCTGTTTCGTGTGTTCAGCATTTTGCCGTTTCGATATTTTAGGGGAGATTATACAGCGTTCACTATTTTAAGCATTTGATGTTATAATATAGACCCTTTTAAATAGAAGGAAACAAGGTGGTTACACGTCTATAGTTTATTTCAAGAGATTTGCCACCTTTATGTAAGGGAACAACATAAGATTTTTTCTACAGTTTGGGACTACTGGTTCTTAGATCAATTTATAAATATAGAAACTGGGTATGAATTGGCACCTGCCGCTATTCTGAGACATTGTACTGGAAGGTTGTCTGTTGTAAGGTAGGTGGGTTTAAGTTTTTTTATCATGCTGGTTGGAATTGTAATACGTTTGAATGAACAGTTGCAATTTCTAGAATCTCAAAGAATCTTCAAAACTGTAGTAGCCTGAATGATGAAGGATCATTTGAAATGGTTAAAGTTAACTGTTAAGTAGAAAAACGCAAGTAATTTATTTGGCAAAATATAAATGGATGTTTAGGTATCTACTATGAGGTCAAAGCTTAGGACCATCTTCTAGAATGCAACTCTCACTCCTTCCAAGTCTAAAATTCACCACAAATGGTGTTCGTTTCTGGACAAAAGATTTAAAAAAGTACTACTAATACTGAAAAACATAGGCTTATGCAAAAAATATTAACTAGCCTAGCATTTGTTTTTTTTTTTTATTTTTTCCCCCTAGCACATACAGCAGCACAAAGTTACTAGCAGCCCCCCCCCCCCAAAAAAATACTACAGCGTACACGGCACATGCCTGGCTCGGCTATACTTCTGATATGAAACTATTCAAGTCTAGCATCTCTATTGGCAATACCATTTTCCCATAGAAAGCACAATTTTACCTGCTTCCTTGATGGTTAGGGCAGTAGACATATCTGACACATACAAGAATTGGGAGTCAAAAGTGGCAGCAAGAGGACAAATGTATACAATGCAGTGACTGTGTACTGTCAGAATCCCCAGCTATTCAATAAAAGTGAAGCACTTTTATTGCATAATCACACTCTTATAAGCTGTTTAAAGTACACTGCTGTTAGCCTAGATTACTTATTGCCTTTCCTTACGTTTTACTTTATAGTAGCATTTCATTTCACTTCAGACACTGTTTTACTGTGCTTTTATATTAGGAGGACTAGGGTTGTTCATCTAGTGGCAGCAGGTGTTCATCTGGTCTATCTGAGCTGGGAAGCACATAACGGCTCCAAGTGTAGTCGTGTTATTGGACAGAGGGCTCAGTAGTCAGTTTTCTGTATTTCCAGTGCTGGCATAAATTTGTCACATTTGAATGGAGCTGCTTGCTCTGCCAGTGCCCTGTAAAGATGCAAACTTCTAGAAACACTGCTTTACTGTGAAAGTTTACTGTGCTATTTATTGTTTTTTTTTTTCTTCTGTACTTCTATAAAGTTATATTTTCAAACTGCTGGAATGGCTGTTGATGTCCTTCTATATCACTGTTGCAGTACTCGTTATAGAAGGGATGTCCCACCCCGGGTAGCCTGATGCTCAGTCAGTATAAAAAAGTCTACAAGAGATTTTGTATGCCCCATACAGAAGATAGGGCATAAAAGAGATGTATGGATGCAACTACCTAGAACTTCTTTTGCCACCAGCTCGCTGATTTTGCCAGTTGGTACAAACGCTTTGTTGTTGTAATGAATATTTAGTAACATCATACAAGTGTCCCAGCTGTGGTTATTATTTATTTTTTTTACTTTCCTAGTCTTGTATTTTAAATTGCTACCTAGGGTTTATGTCATCTAAGAAGGGAAAATGTCAGTGTTGGAGGTAGATTTCCCATAAGAATCATCACAAACAAACTGTCTTTTTTTGTTTGGGCGCTTCCCGTGACCATACCCTCTTTGTAGTATCTGTGAGGCATTTGTGCTTAAGACCCTCAGAAGCTGTTTGTCTTCCCTGGCCATTTATTCTGAAATCCAAAGGCTTGGGCAGTTACCCCAGGGTACCATGGCAGAATCCTTTAACCCTAAGACAATCCTGCTAGGTAAGAAGTCATCCAAGAAGTCTTGGCTGGATTCTTCAGCTGTCCAGCCTCCACTGGATGCCTCTCTAGAAGCAGGTTAACAGCTCTGTAGGTTATTAGGTGTTTACACTGGATTCCTCTGCTGCAACCCCATCCGAGGACAGCATGGATCTGTCTTCTCACACATCCACTGAGACTTTGCAGACATCTGCTCCAGACAACAAGGGGGGAACTGCAGTTGATTATCTTGGAGGATTCTAGAGGGATTCCATAGATATTGGTCAAGGAGGAAGTTTCAGATTCTCTTCTCAAATCTTGCCAAGTGTCAGAACCGCAGGTATTTGTTAGGACTGATGCCCCTTCTAAGAAAAGACAAAAACTGAAGCATGTTTCAGTGTGTCTTGTGGATCCTCAAAAGGAATGGAAAGAGTTTATTCAGGGCTTGTTCTCTGCCTTAATCGCCCTAAAACCTCCTCACATTGTTTCTGTACCAGGTCCTCCTTGGACCTCTCCCCCTTCTAAATGGCTTAGGGAACCAGATTCCTCTGATGAGGATTCATTGTCTGGCGAGGAAGTCTTTGTCCTATACTTCAAATATACCTTTGCCTTTGGCTTATGCTTCTCATGAGCAGGAGTCTGTCAGCCCTGAGTCTCCTTTCAAGCAATTTGTCCTTTGGGGGCACAATTGCTAGGGTGATGGAATTCTTTAAGTGGGATTCTTCTCAAGTGCGTGATATTCAGAAACGATACTATGATTTGTTTCAGGTGGATACTCCTAAACCATCCGCAATTCCTCCTGTGTTGGCTGCCTTTTTAAATACTTTCATTGCTGCTTCCAAGTCTCCTGATTCTCAGTCTCCTGCTCCTAAGAAACCTGACAGTTTCTATGAGGTTCCTGAGGGTTGTCTATTTTTATTTAAATGTCCTTCTGCTGATCCTGCTGTGGTGTCAGTCTCTTCTGACAAACCTTCTACACTTTTGCCTTCTGATAAGGATAGTAAGACAATGGACAGGATTGGCAAGAAAGTTTACACTGCTTCTACTTTGGCCTTTAGGACTATTAATTACCAGATCCACATGACCGGGTATGCTGTGGCCTTGACTACTCAGGCTTGTCAGGTTATCCCTGCCCTCCCTGATTCTGATGGCAAATCCTCTGTGTAATCTTTTTTTTTAGATTTGTTTCTCAAGAGGCTCGCCACTCCATTAGGTGTAGCTATGATGCTGCAGATGTTTCTTCTAGGACTGCGGCGTTTGGGTCAGTCATGAGGCATTATTCAGGGTTTCTTCTCAAGTCACTTCCTGAGGACATTAAAGCCAAGTTGTTGAATGCTGTTTGGAGAATTCACATCTTTTTGGGACTGCTGCTCTTCAAGAGAAAGGCAAAGCTTCGCAAGACCTAAAACATATTTTTGTCTGTCCTACCCCTAGTTCCAGAGGAGTTATCCTTCTAGGTTTGAGTTTGTTCACAGGCAACCCCACCAGGCCTTCAAGGGCAGGAAGGGTGGGAGGCGGGCCCCCGTCTGCTAAGGTTTCTCATATTTATGTGGCCCAGAATCCTCCTTTATCTGATAAGCCTACTTCTCTTTGACAGTTCACCCCTCACTATAAACCAGGTTCCTTTGTTCCTCCAGCTCTCCCTTTGTCTTTCAAATTGTGTTTTCATCACTTCAGACTCTTGGGTTCTTTCTATCATCAGTCAGGGTTACTTCATGGTATGGAAATCTCTACCTCCTTTTTCAGGGATTCCTCAACCTCCTCTAGAGCAACTTCTAAATTTCCTGGAGGTTCTAGGGTCGCTGTTGAACCAAGGGACCACTCAACCTATCCCCCTTCCCAAGTAGGAATGGGTTTTTAATTGCAGGATGTTCCTGGTTCTTCAAAAGGATGGCAACTGGAGACCTATTTTGGATCTCTCCTGGCTCATCACCTTTCTCGAGATCTGTTCTTTTTGGATGCTTACTCTTCAAACTTTGTTTCCTCTTTTATTACCCTAGGATTTTCTGATGTCTTTGGATCTGAAAGATGCTTAACTTCATATCCCTATTCACCTTCTCTTCAGCAAGTTTTTATGTTTCTCTCTGTCTTCCTTTCATTTTCAGTTCTCTGCTTTGCCCTTTGGCCTCTTTACTACCCCAATGATATTCTCAAAAATGCCTGGCTGCTATGATTGCCTTCTGCAGGCTCCAAGGCACTCAGATTTTTCCTTATTTAGATGAACTGTTGCTTCAGGCATCTTCGCCCAGTCGACTGCTGCAGGATCTGCAGTTCACCATCTCTTCTTCAAAGTCTGGGGTTTACTATCAACTTCTAAAATTCATTCCAAACACCCTCTTAGGATCATGTGTATCTAGGATGCAGGATTCAGATGGTGCCAATGTTGGTTTGTCTTCTGCCTCCAAAGGTATTGCTGGCAGACTTCTTTCAGTCTCTTCTTCCTTTGACTGCCGTGTCAGCCAGGGAGTTTATTCAGGCCCTAGGATTCAAGGTCTCTTTTATTCCAATGTTTCTTCTAGCCAGACTGCATATGCAGAAGCTTAAATGGTACCTCAACTTGGTTTGGCTGCAGCATCACCCACTAAATTTCAGTGTACCTCTCCTTCCCTGTCTCAAGAAGGAATTTGAGTGGTGGATATGACAGTTAACTCTCAATCCAGGCCGTCCCTTTCAGCCTCTAGTCCCTTCTCAAGAGCTGTGCAGTGATGCCTCAAACATGGTGTGAGGGGTATCTCTTGGTTATCTGAAGGATCAGGGTCTTTGCCCCCCCCACATCAGAAGTCAGACAATATCAACATCAAAGAGATGAGATCTCTGATTCTGGCCCTTCAGGCTTTTTACCCCATGTTCTCTCCAGGCCCCTTGAAGATGTACACAGACAACACTACAGTGATGTGGTATGTCAATAAGCAGGAGGCACCAAATCTTACCTCTTCTGCAGGATGGCTCTTCAGGCTTGGGAGGTAGCCATTAGCTAACTCTTCAGCCAATATACATTTCCTTCACAGCACAATCTTGTGGCAGACTGAGCAGGTCCAAAACACAGGCTCACAAATAGATGCTTCACAGAGATGTGGTTTTGGACACTGTCCATCGGTGATATATTCCCCAGGTAGATCTTTTTGCCTCCTGTCTGAACAAGCAGCTTTTTCTCTTCTATTCCAGATTGCCATGCCACCTGGCATGAAAAACAGACTCCCTTTTCTTTCCTTGGACAGGGAGGTTTCTTTATGCTTTCCCTCCTCTTCCTCTACTTCCAAGAGTCTGCAGAAGATTCAGCTGGACTCCCCAAAATTCTTGCTAGTGACTACCTTTTGGCCAAGGCAGCACTGGTTCCTCCTCTTAATTCATCTGGCCAGGGGCAATCACCGGTTGGATTTCCTCACACAGGACAAGGGATGTCTCATCCATCCCCACTTGTCCACTTTTCAAATGCCATTTTGGGTGATACTGTTTTGCTCCCTTTCAGGCACCTCTTTTATGAGGATGTGCTCAGGGTTTTACAGGAGGCAAAGAAACCCTCAACCAGAAAATCTTATATATCCAAATGAAAAAAGATTTTTGGGCTGGTGCCATGCTCGTAATGTGGATCCTTTTTCAGTGGGGGCCCCTCTGGTCCTCTCTTATTTGTGTGAGTGACTCCAGTTTGTCCTGGCCTATTCTGTAAAGGCTCATTTGTCAACCATTTCTGACTGTCTGCTCTTTGATCCTCTTTTGACTTCTTGTTTTGAGGTCAAACAATTTCTTTAAGGCATCCTGCATATTAGGTCTTCAAGAAAAGCTATTCCTCCTCCTTGGGACCTTAACTTTGTTTTGGAAAAATTAACTCAGGCTCATTTTGAGCCTGCAG
Source organism: Protopterus annectens (assembly GCF_019279795.1). Lineage (NCBI taxonomy): Eukaryota > Metazoa > Chordata > Ceratodontiformes > Protopteridae > Protopterus > Protopterus annectens. The sequence goes on from NC_056729.1 coordinate 73,649,737, forward strand.
ATTCTACTTCTTTGCAACATTGTACCTGGAAGGCCCTCTTGTTGTGGATTCTTACTTTTGCTCTGAGGTTTTCCTGAGCTTAAGGCCCTTATGGCCATTCCTCTTTTTTTGGTTTTTCACAGGGACAGGATGTCCCTTTGCACTAATCCTTCTTTTATACCCAAGGTAGTAAATGAGTTGCCCTTGAATAAGTTGGTAACTCTCCCTTCCTTTTTCCCTTCCCTTCAGTCTGCTAGTGAGAGGGCCCTGCATTACCTTGGATTTGCATAGATAGCTCAGGTACTATTAGGATAAAACTAGGACTATTTGTAATGCTGATCTGGATCCATCCATCCACAAACCTTTTTTCCCATTTTTTTCACATGGGGCCAGGGTGGCATTTCAACAGTGGCAATCATTTACAGCCAAGGTTTACACCTCCAGGTGGCTAGCCCTGCCGCGGTTGTTCTTCCACACCACAAATTATTGCTCACACACACACACACACACACACACACACACACACACACACACACACACACACACACACCTATGGGCAATTTAGAATGTCCAATCCGCCTACTGCATGTCTTTAGAATGCAGGAAGAAAATGAAGCACCCAGAGGAAACCCACGTAAACAGAGAGAGGCCATGCAAACTCTGCACAGAAGACACCCCAGCCATGGGGCAATCTGTAAGATACTCAAGGCACAGGCACAAATCCGTGTCATCCTCTTGCCCCTAGGGGCCATATATTAGGTAAAATCGGGTTATCCACAAAATAACATCCACAGTAGGCACTCCAGTCAAGGAAATATTTATTTAGCTCTTTCATCCAAAGATTTCATCAGAATAAAATGACAAAATGTCAGCCAACCTTATATATTGTTCTACATACTGAAACAATTGATTGAACAATCAAACAAAATCTAAAAACTTCAGCAAAGCAACCTTTAAAGAAACATTATACAATATGAAACATGTACTTATAAAAAGACTTAATACAAATGTTATCATAGATTCCAGGATGCTTATCTGCTTGTAATCTAAGCCGCCAAAAATTTCTCTCCTCAAAAGCATTTTTTTATAATCACCACCACTTACATTCCCTACGGACTAAATCTAACACAAAATATTAAACTGTTTGAAATCTGTACAAACAGTAGAATGTTTACAAAGAGGGTTATATTGTTTAGGTTTGTAAGGGTCCTTGAGCCATTAGCATAGTAATTTCCTATGAACATAATATTTGGCCACACTTAGGTTACAATCACATCTACTCTAAACTGGGCTAAGAGCCCAAGATTAGCATATATGTATATGTATGTATATATATATATATATATATATATATATATATATATATGTATGTATGTACATGTATATATGTATATATATATATATATATATATATATATATATATATATATATATATATATATATAAACTTAAAACTGTGAACTGGCTGTTATTAAAAAGTACTAATTACATTATGATGCAAGACACTGTTGCAAAACAGTAAAACAGCATTTGTAGAGAAATGACTTGTGTAGCATTTCTGTTAGTTTCTTTTAGTAATGTCTTTCGGCTTTTCCCGGTTAGGGGTCGCCATAGCGGAACTCCGGTCTGCTAATGATCGGCAGTGGATTTTTACAGTGCCGAGGTGCCAGCCCAACGATCAACCTTCAAGGAAGGCACACCCATTCATGCATGCACTTACTTGCATGTCTTCAATGTCACTCAACCGTGGGGAGGACATGCAGAATCCACACAGAAGACACTACAGCAGAGAATGAACAGGAGAACCTCTTGCTTTGAGGCGCAATGCTAACCGCTGCACCACCGCAGCCAAAGTTGTGTATGTATTCAAGCATACTCAGAAGTTCTATTATTCATGCATAGGGCATCAAAATGAAGTATTATAGAGAAAAAGCTGCAAGTTGTTTCCTACAAATATAAATCAATTACACATCTTTTTACTGCCTGAATTTTCAATTAAAGTTTTGCAGTAATGAGTAATCTTGTTATGGAAAATTAATTAATTTTGTGTTTATTTAACCAGAAACTTTTTGAATGTCAATAGTAAAGAAAGCAATAATAAAATCAGATTAGTGCCATGACATCTCAAATGAAGAAGAAAAGTTAACCTCCTTTATTAAAACTTCTGGCACACTGTTACTGAGGCAGCATGACTCTGATTAGGCAAAGATCAGGAAATATGCACCATAAGAGAAATAACCAGTTCAGAATATTATCATTTCATGTGCAAAAGTATAAAGGGAATTAACCCACAACCTTGAATAAATAAAGTATTTGATTTTTTCAGATGTTACCAGTTAAACTTTAATTTAATTTTATTTATTTTCCCAAAAAAATAGTTATGGGGCATGTGATGCCTATAGTTTCTCAAAAGTTCTCAGTCTCTGATAATTCAAAATAATGATGTAAACTGCTACCAATAAAGCCAAAGCATAAGTAAGCCATGTGATGGTGATGGGGGGGGGGGGGGGGTCACAGAGGCACCACCTTTCATGGAACTGCAATGGCAAGTACCACAGCTGCAGAATTAAGTAAATGTTACATACAAAACACAATGACAATGTACACGGACTACTTGAATCTTCAAGTTACCACAATGTGATTCTGTGCAAAATGGCAGAGTGTACAACAGAACGTTTTTAAATGGGTAGAATGACACAGGTCTATTTTCATACTTTGACCTCTGACAAGTTTCTCAAAAGAGTATTATTATTTAAATTACACCCTCACAAACTCCCCTTGAGTACCTTGTTCCCCACTGGCCCTTTTTTTTCAATTATAAAGGAATTCCCAATACTATTCTAGAATGTCCAAAGGTCAGTTGTCAATCTCCTCTCCGGTCCAGCTGGTGAATCTGGGAATCTTGAGGCAATGTTACAACTGCCTCATGTACACAGACAACCCTCTCCTCCTCCCAACAAATTCCAACACATGTGAGAGATGCAACCCTATAGCCAAAGTGGAGGCTAAGCTCTCTCAACTCAGTACTGGCGTAACCAGTCAGGAGGAGAAGGAAACCACACTCACTACAATTCCAGTCTTACACAGACCTACCACGACAGCAAACCAAACACATAAACACACAAAAACATACTCGGAGGCTCTAAATAAAAATCTGCCTAAGCAGCAGAGACCTCCAAAGCAGACACCCAAGCAACCGCTACCCCAAAACAAAACACGTGCAACACATAGCTCACAAAGCCAGTGTGCCGAATAGTCACAGCCCTTAAGGCTAAACAACACACCTGATACACTTGTAATAGGTGACTCTATCGTCAGGCACACTGACGTCCTGCTCACCAGGCTGAACAAGGAGAAGGTCACGGTGAGCTGCCTGTCGGGTGCTAGGATCCGCCACATAACACAAGCACTCAGGTCACTCCAAGGCAAGTACAAATATGACTCAGTCATTGTCCATGCTGGTGTGAATGACCTGAGACGTACCTCCCTGGACTACATGAAGAGAGACATAGAGGAGCTCTCTGAGCATGTAGCCCAGGCCGGTATGACCCTGACCTTGAGTAGCATCTTACCCTCACCAAGAATGATGCCACAATATGAAGACAAGATGATCAATTTCAACAACTGGCTTAAGTACTGGTGTCATTCAAAGGGGATCCAATGCCTGTCATCCTGGGATGACATGCTCGACAAGCCACGATGCTTCGCTAGGGACAGCTTGCACCTGTCACCCCTGGGCTTTCGGATATTGGCAAAGGCTCTTCCTACCCCCATAGTGCCTTTTTTTAGGCAAGGCTCAAAAGACAAACCCACCTCCATAGGTATCACAAGGATAAGAAACTAAGAGTAATGCTACTCAATGCCAGAAGTCTAAACCTCAAGATGCACGCACTCGAAACTCTCCTTAGCATGGAGAACATAGATATCTGTACAGTAACAGAAACCTGGTTCATGTCTCCCGAGAGTACCCTAGCACTACCAGGTTATACCTCATACCATGCTTTTCGGCCCCAAAACTTGGACTGAACCACAAAAGGAGGGGGCGTATCAATATTCGTCAAAGATACCCACACCTCCAGGTTGGTGGCACAGCAAGAAGCATCAGAGACTATCCATGTGCAACTTACAGTGGGTAAAACTGCCTTCCAGTTCATAGCCTGCTACAGACCACCCTCCCAAACCCAGGAACCCCACTTGGCCTTCCTGAAAACACTGGAAAATATGAAGGTCTCTCCAAACACCATTATATTGGGCGACTTCAACTACCCAAACATAGACTGGGAGCATTACTCTAGCTCCAACACCCTAGCCCAAAGGTTCCTAGAATTTATAAACTCAAATGCTATGGAACAACTTGTTACCACTCACACAAGAGGGGAAAACATACTGGACCTGATCATCACAAACATGGGGACTCTATGCTCCAGACCAGAAGTTTATCCCTCACTGGTAAGATCAGACCATAAACTAATCTCACTGGATATTCACATCCCGACCCCACCACCTAGCCAGAAAACCACAGTGAAAAACTTCTCTAAAGCAAATTTCACACTCCTCAAAACTGAGGTGGAATCCTTCAATGCCCCCGGGCCTGTGGAAAATACGGCCCAGACTACAGAATCCTTTATAAACGCATTCTATGAACATCTTCAGGAATGCATGGATCTTGCAATCCCAAATAAAACCAAGACCCAATCCTCCAAAGGCAGACGTCCTGTCTGGTGGACCCCAGCCATAAACAAACTATACAATAGAAGGAGGAAGCTACTACATGATAGAGCAAAATCCCAAAAAGGGAAGGCATCTCTGATCAGTATTAGCAAAAAACTATGGGCACTCATAAAATCGTCTAAGGCCAGTTGAGAGAGAAAAATTGCACAGGATACTAAGGATAATCACAATGCTTTCTTTAGTTATGTTGGGAACCTGGGTGGGAATTCCCAGATATGCTCAGAATTAGACCAAAATGACAAAAAATACACCGAACCCACAGACATTGCCAACATCCTAGCTGACAGGTTCAGTGCAAACTTCTCCCCCCCTCCCCACCAAAAGGGCAAATATCTATCCCAGCAGAGTGCTGCCCCCCCCTGACATCTCAGATGCTCAGGTAAGAGCCGCCCTCTCCAAAGCAAAAAACACAGCATCAATGAGACAGTGTCCTGGGCTGTGTCCTACATTAACTCCAAGAAGAGCTAAACCCAAACATAAAACTACTGTTCAATCTCAGCCTTACTACAGGATATGTACCCAAAGAGTGGCGTACAGCAACAGTGGTCCCTCTCCACAAAGGTGGTGCCTCAACAGATCCTGGAAACTATCACCCCATAAGCCTGACTAGCTTGGTCTGCAAAGCTATGGAAAGGATCATCATGGACCTCATAAATAAAGATATTGGGGACCTACAGACACTGGATCCTACCCAGTTCGGCTTTGTTAAGGGCAGATCTTGCCTC